>NC_048231.1:43636938-43777578 GCF_002007445.2 Ailuropoda melanoleuca
AAAAAAAAAAAAAAAAAAGAAAACAAAGGACAATTATCCTGAGAGATGGAAAAAACATACAAGATGAGCCATATGACTACCCCAGCTTACTACGCAGAGTTTCCAGGCTGCAGCAAAGGGAGGAGAAGCTGAGGTAGAGCCCAGATGACTACTTGAGTTGAAGAAATAAAGCTGAGAACCCAGGGAGACCAAGGCAACTAGAGCTCACAGGACAGAATACCAGGAAGGAAAAGCTCCATAGAGAGCCCTGGAGCTCAGTAGAGGGAGCCATACCCTATTAGTGCTTATTTAAGTGAGCACTAATCAGGGTGTGGAAATGAGGAGTCAGCCAAGGGTAGGCAGAGAACCACCTGAAAGGATTAGAGTGAAAATTGCCTAGGTAATCACTTAGGGCTAAGAACAGTACCTATTTCTACCAACCAGACTAGAAAATCTTGTAACTCACAGGCTTGGAGTAGAGTACTCAGGAAGTATTGCCTAAATATTGAAGAATAATTAGAATACTGATCCAGATTCATCTAACAAAAATAAAAGCAAGACCTAAAAGGATCAAACTATTTCCAACTAATTAATTACATTGCAAAGCAAATTTCAAGAGGCTTTATAACAATACCAAAGTATGCAACATCCAACAAAGTAAAGTTTCCAATGTCTGGAATCCAAACAAAGATTACCAGGCACACGAAGCAGGGACATGATCCAAAATGAGAAAAATCAGTCTTGACTGATCAATCAAAACTGACCCTGAACTTACACAGATATTAAAATTAGCAGAGGACATTAAAATGATTATTATAACACTATCCATTATGTTCAAAAAATTAAGTGCAAACATAGATCATATGAAAGTCACAAACGTCTAAAGATGAAAAAGATGAAACACTGCAGAAGAAAAGATTTGTGAATGTTAAGCCGTAGCAATAAAAATGCTCCAAAAGAGAAAAAAAATTCCTAAGAGGAAAGAAAAAAAATAGTGTCAATAAGCCATGGGACGTCAAGTAACGCAATATACAAGTAAATGAAGTCCTCAAAGGACAGGGGAGAAGAGAAAAGGAGGTGACAGAAAAATATTTGGAGAAATAATGGCAAAAAACTTGCCCCACCCTTATTCTTTGTGCTTCTGCTGGTGACCACCATGCCATGTCCCTTTTCTCCTCACCCCTACCCCTAATGCCTGCTGACCTCCCTACTCTGTCCACTGATGGCCACACCTTCCCACTACCTCTGCCTGCTGACCTTATTTGCAAGCAGAATACTGGGGGCCTGTATCTTCCAGGGCTGGGACTCCTTGCCTCTCTGATCATTTTGGGCACTTCCCATCTTTAGCCTCCAGATCATATGTGAGGAGTCAGAACCATTTCCAAATTAGGTTGGTGCAGCGAGAGGTTGTATATACATGTAGCAGGTATGCTAAAGAAAAAGAACAAAATCCATCAATTCTTCCCGTATTAGATCTCTTATCCCTGTCCTTTCGCATACATGGCAAATTTTTTCTCCAGATTGTTTTTCATCTTTAAATGTTACGGGTGTTTTGGTTTTAAGTTTATAATTTTTGTGAAATTTAATTATTGTTCTTTTGTATCTTAAATTTAATTAAAATTTAATTACTTTTGTAATTAAGTATTTTGAACTTAGGACACTTCACCAAAGATACATGGATGGCAACTAAAATAAGTACACGAAATGATGTTCAATAGCATTAGTCATTCAGAATATGCAAATGATAGATGATAAAAACCACAATGATATAACAATACATACCTATTAGAATGACTTAATCTTTTTTTTTTTTTCAAGAATCAGCTCCTTCTGTTTATTTCCTGGAATTTCCATTTGTTCGAATTCAACTTCTCCATACATTTAAGTAACTCACTTCATTAACCTTCTGCTCTGTCTGATATACAGTTTTCCCCTTTGTCCATATCCTTTTTTCCTTTCTTTCTTTCTTTTTTTTTTAGCCAACACATAAGACATCTTTAGTTTTTGATGTAGTGTTCAATGATTCATTAGTTGCATATAACACCCATTATATATACTGAATGTTGATAAGAATGTGCAGCAACTGGAACATTTATACATTGCTAGCAGGAAGGCAAAATAGTCACTTTGATAAAGTTTGACAGTGCCTTATAAAGTTAAAAATGCATACTTAACTATAGGACCCATTCCTAGGTTTTTGGTTTTGTTTTGTTTTTAAAGATATAAAACATTTTCATCAACACAAGAATGCCTCGTGTTGCCCTTTTAAAAAATTTACTGAAATATAATTCACATAAGATGCAGTTTACCTATTTAAAGTGTACAATTCAATGGTTTTTAGCAGAGTTACACATATGTGCAGCCATCACCATAGTCACTATTAGAACATTTTCATCACCTCAAAAAGAAACTCCACAGCATTGATTATGACCCGTTCCTGTCATGCCTAAACATCATCAATCCACTTTCTGTCTCTATAATTTGCCTATTCTGGATATTTCATACAAATGGAATCATAGAATATGTAGTATTTTGTGACTGGCTTATTTCACTCAGCATAATGTTTTCAAGGTTCAACCATGTTGTAGCCTGTATTCGTACTTCATTCCTTCTTATGGTCGAATAATATTGCCACATTTGGCTTATCTATTCATCCACTGATGGACAGTTGGGTTGATTTCACCTTTTGACGATTATGTGTGATGCTGCCATCAACATTTTTGTACACGTTTTAGTATGGACATGTTTTCATTTCTTATGAATATATACGTAGGAACAGAATTGCTAGGTCATATGGTGACTCTATAATTAACTGTTTGCAGAACTTCTAGACTACTGTCCAAACAGCCTGCACCATTTTACTTTTGTTACCAGCTATATATGAGGGTTCTGATTTATCCTCATTCTCACCAGTGATTCTTATTATCTAATCTTTTTATTATAGCCATCTGAGTAAGTGTGAAAAAGTATCTCAATGTGGTTTTCATTTGCATTTCCCTAGTGACTAAATATGGTGAGCATCTTTTAATGTGCTTATTGGTCATTTAAATATCTTATTTAGAGAAATGTCTTTTCAGATCTTTTGCCAATTTTTAAATTGGGTTATTTGTGTTTACTATTGAGTTGTAAGAGTTTTTATACATTCTAATACAAGTTGCTTCTCAGGTATATGATTTACAAATATTTCCTCCCATTCTGCAGATTGTACATTTACTTTCTTCATAGTGTCTTTGAAGCATAGAATTTTTCAGTTTTGATCAAGTCCAATTTATTTTTTCATTTATTGTTTATTCTTCTAGTCTCATATCTAAGAAACCATTGATAAATCTGAAGTTATGTAAATTTACCCCTGTGTTTTCTACTAAGAATTTTTTAGTTTTGGCTCTTAGATTTAGGACTTTGATCCATTTTTTAATATTACCCATTCTGTGACTTTTTTATTTAAATTAATTAACATATGGTGTGTTATTAGTTTCAGAGGTGGAGTCCAGTGATTCACCAGCCTTATATAGTATCCAGTGCTCTTTACACCATGAGCCCTCCTTAATGTTCATCACCCAGTTACCCTATCCCCTCACTCCTTTCCCACCAGCAACCCTCAGTTTGTTTCCTATGATGAAGAGTCTTGTATGGTTTGTCTCCCTCTCTGATTTCATCTTGTTCTATTTTTCCCTCCCTTCCCTATGATCCTGTTTTGTTTCTTAAATTCCACATTTGAGTGAGATCATATGATAATTGTCTTTCTCTGATTGACTTATTTCGCTTAGCATAATACCCTTTAGTTCCGTCCATGTTGCAAATGGCAAGCTTTCATTTTTCTTGATGCCTGAGTAGTACTCCATTGTATATCTATACCACATCTTTATCCATTCATCTGTCAATGGACATCTGGGCTCTTTCCATAGTTTGGCTATTGTGGACATTGCTGCTAGAACCATCGGAGTGTAGGTGCCCCTTCGGATAACTACATTTGTATCTTTGGAGTAAATCTCTAGTAGCGTAATTGCTGGGTCGTAGGGTAGCTCTATTTTCAACTTTTTGAGGAACCTCCATACTGTTTTCCAGAGTGGCTGCACCAGCTTGCATTCCCCCCAACAGTGGAAGAGGGCTCCCCTTGGGGCACCTGGGTGGCTCAGTTGGTTGAGCGCCTGCCTTTGGCTCAGGTCATGATCCCAGGGTCCTGGGATGGAGCCCCACGTCTGGCTCCCTGCTCAGCGGGGAGTCTGCTTCTCCCTCTGCCCCTCCTCCCACTCATGCTCTCTCTCTTAAATAAATAAAATCTTTAAAAAATAAAATAAAAGAGGGTTCCTCCTTTCTCTGCATTCTCGCCAACATTTGTCATTTCCTGACTTGTTAATTTTAGCCATTCTGGCTGGTGTGAAGTGGTATCTCATTGTGGTTTTGATTTGTATTCCCCTGATGCCAAGTGACGTTGAACATTTTTTTATGTGTCTGTTGGCCATTTGTATGTCTTCCTTGGAGAAATGTCTGTTCATGTGTTCTGCCCATTTCTTGATTGGATTCTTTGTTCTTTGGGTGTTGAGTTTGATAAGTTCATTATAGATTTTGAATACTAGCCTTTTATCTGATAAGACATTTGCAAATATCTTCTCCCATTCTATCAGTTGTCTTTTGGTTTTGTTGACTGTTTCCTTTGCTGTGCAGAAGCTTCTTATCTTTTTTTTTTAAGATTTTATTTATTTATTTGACAGAGAGAGAGACAGCCAGCAAGAGAGGGAACACAAGCAGGGGGAGTGGGAGACAAAGAAGCAGGCTCCCAGCAGAGGAGCCTGAGAGCCTGATGTGGGGCTTGATCCCAGGACCCTGGAATCAGGCCCTGACCAAAAGGCAGATGCTTAACGACTGAGCCACCCAGGTGCCCCGCAGCTTTGGTTTTCTTTTTCAACATTCCTTTGGCTATTCAGGGTCTTTTCTGGTTCCATACAAATTTTAGGATTATTTGTTCCAGCTCTGTGAAAAATCTCAATAATATTTTGATAGGGATTGCTTTGAATGTATAGAGTGCTCTAGGCAGCAATAGACATTTTAACAATATTTGTTCTTCCAATCCATGAGCATGGAACATTTTTCCATTTCTTTGTGCCTTCCTCAATTTCTTTCATGAGTGTTTTATAGTTTTCTGAGTACAGATCCTTTGCCTTTTTGGTTAGGTTTATCCTAGGTATCTTATGGGTTTTGGTGCAAGTATAAATGGGATCAACTCCTTAATTTCTCTTTCTTCTGTCTCATTGTTAGTGTATAGAAATACAAATGATTTCTGTGCATTGATTTTATATCCTGCCACTTTGCTGAATTTTGGGGTGAAGTCTTTTGGGTTTTCCACATAAAGTATCATGTCATCTGCAAAGAGTGAGAGTTTGACTTCTTTGCCAGTTCGGATGCCTTTTATTTCTGTTTTCTGACTGCTGAGTCTAGGACTTCTAGTACTATGTTGAACAGCAGTAGTGAGAATGGACATCCCTGTTTTTATTCCTGACCTTAGGGGAAAACTCTCAGTTTTTCCCCATTGAGAATGATATTCAATGTGGGCTTTTCATAGGTGGCTTTTATGATATTAAGGTATGCTCCTCTACCCCTACTCTGTGAAGAGTTTTAATAAAAAAAAAAAAAGAATGTTGTACTTTGTCAAATTCTTTTTCTACATCTGTTGAGAGGATCATATGGTTCTTGTCCTTTCTTTCATTAATGTAGTGTATCACACTGATTGATTTGCAGATATTGAACCACCCTTGCAGCCCAGGAATAAATCCCACTTGGTCATAGTGAATAATCCTTTTGATGTACTGTTGGATCCTATTGGCTAGTATCTTAGTGAGAATGTTTGCATCCATGTTCATCAGGGATATTGGTCTGCAATTCTCCTTTTTGGCGGGGTTTTGTCTGGTGTTGGGATCAAGGTAATGCTGGCCTTACAGAACGAGTTTGGAAGTTTTCCCTCCAGTTCTATATTTTGAAACAGCTTCAAAACAATAGGTATTAATTCTTTGTTAAATGTTTGGTAGAATTCTCCTGGGAAGCCATCCAGCACTGGACTCTTGTTTTGGGAGAGATTTTTGGTACTGCTTCAATTTTCTTGCTGGTTATGAATCTGTTCAGGTTTTCTATTTCTTCCTGTTTCAGTTTTGGTAGTTTATGTGTTTCTAGGAATGCATCCATTTCTTCCAGATTGCCTAATTGGTTGGCATATAGTTGCTCATAATATGTTCTTGTAATTGTTTGTATTTCCTTGGTGTTGATTGTGATCTCTCCTGTTTCATTCATGATTTTATTTATTTGGGTCCTTTCTCTTTCTTTTTGATAAGTCTGGCCAGAGGTTTATCAATCTCATTAATTCTTTCAAAGAACAGGCTCCTAGTTTCGTTGATCTGTTCTACTGTTCTTTTGGTTTCTATTTCATTGATTTCTGCTCTAATCTTTATTAATTCTCTTCTGGGTTTAGGGGTGTTTTTTTTGTTGTTGTTGTTTTTTGTTTTTTGTTTTGTTTTTTTTTTTTTGCTGTTCTTTCTCCAGCTCCTTTAGGTGAAGGTTAGGTTGTGTATTTGAGACCTTTCTCATTTCTTGAGAAAGGCTTGTGTTGCTATATACTTCCCTCTTAGGACCATCTTTGCTACATCCTGAAGGTTTTGAACAGTTATGTTTTCATTTTCACTTGTTTTCATGAATTTTTTTAATTCTTTAATTCTCTGGTTGACCCATTCATTCTTTAGCAGGATGGTCTTTAATGTCCAAGTATTTGAGTTCCTTCCAAGTTTCTTTTTGTGATTGAGTTCCAGTTTCAAAGCATTGTGGTCTGAAAATATGCATGATCACGATCTTTTCGTACCGGTTGAGACTGATTTGTGACCCAGTATGTGATCTATTCTGGAGAATGTTTCATGTGCTCTTGAAGAATGTGTACTCTGTTGCTTTAGGAAGGAATGCCCTGAATATATCTGTGAAGTCCCATCTGGCCCAGTGTGTCATTCAAAGCTCTTGAGTCCTTGTTGATCTCCTGCTTAGATAATCTGTCCATTGCAGTGAGTGGGGTGTTAAAGTCCCCTACCATTATTGTATTATTATCAATGTGTTTCTTTAATTTTGTTATTAATTGATTTATATAATTGGCTGCTCCCATGTTAGGGGCATAAATATTTACAATTGTTAGATTTTCTTGTTGAATAGACCCTCTTATTAAAGTCTGTGGTTTAAAATCTAGTCTCTCTGATATAAGGATTGCTACCCCAGCTTTCTTTTGATGTCCATTAGCATGATAAATGTTTCCCACCTCCTCCCTTTCAACCTGGAGGTGTCTTTGGGTCTAAAATGTGTCTCTTGCAGACAGCATATCGATGGGTCTTGCTTTTTTATCCAATCTGATACCCTGTGGCTTTTAACTGGGGTACTTATCCCATTTACATTCAGAGTAACTATTGAAAGATATTAATTTAGTGCCATTGTATTACCTGTAAAGTCACTGTTCCTGTATATTGTCTCTGTTCCTTTCTGGTCTATGTTACTGTTAGGCTCTCTCTTCACTTAAAGGATCCCCCTTTAATAATTCTTGCAGGGCTGGTTTAGTGATCACAGATTCTTTTAGTTTCTCTTTGCCCTGGAAGCTTTTTATCTCTCCTTCTCTTTTGAATGACAGCCTTGCTGGATAAAGTATTCTTGGCTGCATATTTTTCTCATTTAACACCCTGAATATATCATGCCAGCCCTTTCTGGCTGGCCAGGTCTCCATGGATAGGTCTGCTGCCAGTCTAATGTTTCTACCCTTGTAGGTTACGGACCTCTTGTCCGAGCTGCTTTCAGGATTTTCTCTTTGTCTCTGAGATTTGCAAGCTTCACTATTATATGTTGAGGTGTTGACCTATTTTTATTATTCTCAGGGTTGTTCTCTGTGCTCCTGGACTTGAATGCCTGTTTCCTTCCCCAGATTAGGGAAGTTTTCAGCTATAATTTGCTCCAGTATACCTTCTGCCCCCTCTCTCTTCCCTCTTCCCCTGGGATTCCAATTATTCTAACACTGTTTCACTTTATGGTATCACTTATCTCTTGAATTCTCCCCTTGTGATCCAGTAGTTGTTTATCTCTTTCTCAGCTTCTTTATTCTCCATCGTTTTGTCTTCTATATCATTAATTCTCTCTTCTGCTTCATTTATCCTAGCAGTTAGAGCCTCTGTTTTTTATTGCATCTCATTAATAGCCTTTCTTTATTTCAATTTGATTAGATTTTGGTTCTTTTATTTCTCCAGAAAGGGATTCTCTAGTGTCTTCTATGCTTTTTTTAAGCCCAGCTAGTACCTTTATAATCATTATTCTGAACTCTAGTTCTGACATCTTTCTTATATCTCTACTGATTAGGTCCCTGGCAGTCAGTACTGCCTCTTGTTCTCTTTTTTGAGGTGAGTTTTTTGTTTGTTTGTTTTGGGTTTTGTTTTTTGTTTTTGGGGGTTTTTTGTTCTTGTCATTCTTGCAGAAAATGGTCACTTTTCTGTTTGTAGAATTGCAGCATTCTTTTCTTATATCTCTGGTTGAGTTCACAGGTGTTCAGAATGATTTGATAGCTATCTAGCTGAATTCCTGGGACCAGACAAAACTAAGGTCTCCTACTCCCACCATCTTGGAAAGCTGTCCAACTTTGATCCGTTTTGAGTAAGTGTTTTTATATACTGTAAGTCAAGAAACGAGCTTCACTATTTTGCATGTGGCATTCCCATGTCCCAGGACCATTTATTGAAAAGACTATTTCCCCTTTGAATGGTCTTGGCACTTTTGTTGAAAATCTATTGATCATAGACACACAGGTTATTTCTAGACTCTCAGTTCTATTTCATTGATCTATATGTCTGTCTTTATGCTGATATCACACTGTCTTGATTAATGTTGCTTTATAGTAAGTTTTGAAATCAGGAGGTGTGACTCCTCCAACTTAATTGTTCTTTTTCAAGATTGTTTTGGCTATTCTGAGGGCTTTGAGTTTCTGTATTAATTTTAGAATCAGCTTATCAATTTCTGCAAAGAAGTCAGCTGCAATTCTAATGGGATTACAATGAATTTGTGGATCAATTTGGGGAATAGTTCCATTTTAACAATATCAAGTTTTCCAGTTAATAAACACAAATGTCTTAATGTTTATTTAGATTTAATTTCTTTTTTTAACTGAAATACAGTTGACACAATGTTATATTAGTTTCAAGTACACAGCATACATTCAACAAGGTTATACATTATACTACACTAGCCACAAGTATGGCTACCACCTGTCACCATACAATGCTATTATGATACCAATGACTATATCCCTATACTGTACCTTTATTCCTGTGACTTACTCATTCCATAACTGGAAGCTTGTATCTCCCACTCCCCCTCACCATTTTGCCCATTCCTCCATCTGGCAACTACCAGTTTGTCCTCTGTATTTATGGGTCTGTTTCTGCTTTTTGTTTGTTTTGTTTTTTAGATTCCACATATAAGTGAAATCATATGGTATTTGTCTTTCTCTCTTAGTATATTACTCCTACGTCCATCTGTGTTGTCGCACATCACAAGATTTCATCTTTTTATGGCTGAATAATATTCTATTCTATATATATATATCATATATATGATACAATATATCATATATATATATTTGTATATGATGACATATGATATATATATCACATCTTTATCCATTCATCTAACAATGGACACCTAGTTTGCATACATGTCTTGACTATTGTAAATAATGCTGCAATAAACGTAACAAATCATATGTCTTTTTGGATTAGTGTTTTCATTTTCTTTAGGTAAATACCCAGTAGTGGAATTACTGGATCATATGGTAGTTCTATTTTTTAGTTTTTGAGGGGAACTGCATACTGTTTTCCACAGTGGCTGCACCAATTGGCATCCCCACAACAGTGCATAAGGATTCCTTTTTCTCCACATCCTCACCAATACTTGTTAATTTTTGCCTTTTAATTCTAGCCATTCTGACAGATGTAAAGTGATATCTCATTGTAATTTTGATATGCATTTTCCTGATGATTAGTGATGTTGAACATATTTTTGTGTGTCTGGTGGCCATCTATATGTCTTATTTGAAAATGTCTATTCAGGTCCTCTGCCCATTTTTTAAATTGGATTATTTAGGTTTGGGTTGTTGAGTTATATAAGTTCTTTATATTTTTTATATATTGACCCCTTATCAGATATATCATTAGCAAATATCTTCTCCCATTCTGTAGGTTGCCTTTTCATTTTGTTGATGGTTTCCTTCACTGTGCAAAAGCTTTTTATTTTGGTATAGTCCCAATAGTTTATTTTTGCTTTTGTTTCCTTTGCCTGAGGAGACATATCTAGAAAAATGTTGCTATGGCCAATGTCAAAGATATCACTGCCTGTTTTCTTCTAGGAGTTTTAAGGTTTCAGTTCTTTTAGATCTTTGAGTCATTTTTAGTTCATTTTTTGTGTATTTTTTAAGAGTTTATTTTTGAGTAATTTCTACACCCAACATGAGGCTCAAACTCACAACCCCAAGATCAGAACTCACATGCTCCCCTAACTCAGCCAGCCAGATGTCCCTATTATTGTGTATATTAAAGAAGTAGTCCTGTTTCATTCTTTTGCATGTAGCTGTCCACCTTTCCCAGCACCTCTTATTGAAGAAACTGTCTTTTCCCCGTTGTATATCCTTTATCATAGATTGACCATATGAGCATGGGTTTATTGCTGGGCTCTCTATTATGTTCTATTAATCTATGTGTCTATTTTTGTGCCAGTGCCATACTGTTTTATTACAGCTTTGTAGTATATCTTGAAAGATGGAATTGTGATAACTCCAGCTTTGTTCTTTCTCAAAATTGTTTTGACTATTAAGGGTCTTTTGTGGTTCCATTCAAATTTTAGTATTATTTATTCTAGTTCTTTGGTATGCCTCTGCATTTATTTAGATCTTCTTTGATTTCTTTCATTAGCATTAATTATGTAGTTTTCATCATACAAGTTCTGTACCTGTATTGTCAGATTACACCAAAGAAGCAATTGAAGAAATTACAGATAATGGTGTATTTTAATTTCAATGTCCACATGTTCATTGCTAGTATATAGAAATACAATTAACTTCTCTATGTTGATCTTATATCTTGCAATCTTGCTAAATTCACTTATTAGGTCCAGTACTTTTCTGTAGATTCCTTGGGGTTATCCACATAGACAATCACGTCATCTGAAAATAGGGAAAAATTTCTTTCTTTCTTTCTTTCTGATGCCTTTTACTTCCTCTTCCTTACTGTACTGGCTCAAACTTCCAGTATATTGTTGGATGTTTTATTTTTTGTTCGGGGGTTTTGGGGGCTTTTTGTTTTTGTTTCTTACTTTAACCACCTTATTTGAACGTCCAGTTAGTGATTTAACATGGTTATTTTCTCGAGCAGGTTACTGATGAGACCTAAAGTTGCCACAAAACCTGCTAAGGCAATCACAGAAGCCACTGTTTTAAAAGCAATGTATCCGACAGTCCTGCATCCTGTAGAGTCTGCAGCATCTCTGAATGAAGAGCCATCTGACAGCAGGAATATACATCCATTGTTCCTGGGCTTAGAGGCAAAGCATTCCGTCTCTCACTGTTAAACATAACACTAGCTGTAGATGTTCTTTATCAAGTTGAGGAAATTCCCCTGTATTGCTAGTTTTCTGAAAGTTTTTATCATGAATAGATGTTGGACTTTGTGAAATGCTTTTTCCGCATTGATTCAGTTGATAAGATGATGTAATTTTTCTTACTTAGCCAGTTAGTAGAGTGGATTACATTGATTAATATTTGAACATTGAACCAGCTGTACATACCTGGAATAAACCCCACTTGGTCATTATGTATGTATATTGTATATATATATTATATATATTATGTATATATGATATATTTGATATACATTATATACATTATGTATGTATATTATGTATGTATATTGCTTAATTCCATTTGATAATACCTTGTTAAGAATTTTTGTACCTGTATTCATGCCTGTACTTTCCTTCTATTTTTTTTATTTTTTATATATATTTTTTAATTTATTTATGTGACAGAGAGACAGCCAGAGAGAGAGGGAACACAGCAAAGGAGTGGGAGAGGAAGAAGCAGGCTCCCAGCGGAGAAGCCCGATGTGGGAGTCGATTCCGGAACGCCGGGATCACGCCCTGAGCCGAAGGCAGACGCTTAACGACTGAGCCACCCAGGCGCCCCAATGTACTTTCCTTTTTTTATACAATTTTGTCTTGCTTTTGTATCAGGGTAACCCTAACTTCATAAAATATACTTGGAAGTGTTCCCTCGTCTTCTATTTCCTGGAAGTGATTGTATAGAATTAGTAGAATTCTTTATGAAATCATCTAGCGATGGATATTTCTATTTTGAAATTTCTTTACAAATTCAACATCTTTAAAATTTGCATGACTATCCAGATTACTTCATGTTATGTCAGTGTGGTAGCTTGTGTTTTTTTGAGGAACTGGTCCATTTCATCAAAATTATGCTTATGTAGTTGTACCTACTATTCCCTCATCCTTTTAATGTCTGCAGGGTTTGAGGTGATAACTCGTATTTTATCCCCTTTTCTATTCCTAATTATTAGGTCATTTGTGGCTCCACTTTTTTCCTCTGTCCAGTTTGCTACAGGTTTGCCAATTTTATTGGTCTTTCAGAAGTTTTAGTTTCTTTATTTTTCTGCTTTCAATTTCATTGATTCATGTTCATATTTTTTTTTGAAGATTTTATTTATTTATTTGACAGAGAGAGAGACAGCCAGCGAGAGAGGGAACACAAGCAGGGTGAGTGGGAGAGGAAGAAGCAGGCTCATAGCGGAAGAGCCTGACGTGGGGCTCGATCCCATAACGCCGGGATCACGGCCCTGAGCCGAAGGCAGACGCTTAACCACTGTGCCACCCAGGCGCCCCCATGTTCATATTTATTTCCTTCTCCTTGTTTGGGTTTTATTTTGCTTTTCTTTTTAACAGGTTTGTGAAGTAGGAACTTACATTATTGATTTGACATTTCTTCTTTCTAGCTTTATTGAGATACAATTGACATATAACATTGTGTTTCAAGTGTACAATGTGATGTTTTGATACACTTATATATTGCAAAATGATTACCCCCGTAGGATTAGTTAACACCTCTATCACCTCACATAATTACCATTTCTTTTTTGTGATGAGAACATTTAAGAGCTACTTTCTTAACTTTCAAATATATAGCTGGGTTTAGGTAGTGTGGACATTTTGACAATATCAATTCTCCTGAATCACAAACACAGATGTCTTTCCATTTATTTATGTCCTCTTCAGTTTCTTTCATCAAAGTCACAGTTTTCAGTGTGCAGGTCTTTTACCTCCTCAGTTAAATTTATTCCTAAGTACTTTATTGTTTTTGATACTATTATGATTGGGATGATTTTCATTCTTTCTTTTACAGATATTTTATTGTTAGTGCATAGAAATGCAGCTAATGTCTGTATATTGACTTTGCGTCCCACAACTTAATTGAATTTGTTGATTAGCTCTAACAGTTTTTGGTAGAGTCTTTAGGATTTTCTTTTTTTTTTAACATTTATTTATTTATTTGGGGGGGGCAATGGGAGAGAGACTCTGAAGCAGACTCCATGCTGAGCATGGAGCCAGATGTGCGGCTCCATCTCAGACCCATAAGATCCCAACCTGAGCCGAAACCAAGAGTCAGTCACTCAACTGACTGCGCCACCTAGGCACCCCTAGTCTTTAAGATTTTCTATATATAAAATCATATTATCTGCAAACAGACAATTTTACTTCTTCCTTTCTCATTGGGATGCCTTTTCTTTTTTAAAATATTTTATTTATTTATTTGAGAGAGAGAGAGATGAGCAGGGTGGGGGGAGCAAGTGCAGTGGGAAAGGGAGAAGCAGGATCCCTTCTCAGCCCCAACGTGGGGCTCAATCCCAGGACCCTGGGATCACAACCTTAGCTGAAGGCAGATGCTTAATTGACTGAGCCACTCAGGCACCCCAGGATGCCTTTTCTTTCTTTTTCTTGCCTGGCTGCTCTGGCTAGGACTTCCAGTACTATATTAAATTGGAGTGGTGAGAGTGGACAACCTTGTCTTGTTCTGATCTTAGAGGAAAAACTTTCAACCTTTCATAATTATGTTAGCTGTGCGCTTATTATATTTGACCTTTATTATATTGAGATTTGTTTCTTCTATACCCAATTTAATGAGAGTTTTTATCATAAAGCAATGCTGTATTTTGTCAAATACTTTTTCTATATTTATTGACATGGTCATATGATTTTTATCTTTCAGTTTATTAATATGGTGTATCACATTTTTTGATTTGCATATGTTAAACCATTTCTGTACCCCAGAGATAAATCCCACTTGATCATGATGGATGATCTATTATTTTTTTAAATTTTTTGTTATGTTATGTTAGTCACCATACAGTACATCCCTAGTTTTGATGTAGTGTTCCATGATTCATTGTTTGCGTAAAACACCCAGTGCACCATGCAATATGTGCCCTCCTTACTACCCATCACTGGCCTATCCCAATCCCCCACCCCCTCGCCTCTGAAGCCCTCAGTTTGTTTCCCAGAGTCCATAGTCTCTTGTGGTCCATTCCCCCTTCTGTTTACCCCCTTCATTCTTCCCTTCCTTCTCCTACCGATCTCCCTGCTATTTCTTATGTTCCATAAATGAGTGAAACCATATGATAATTGTCTTTCTCTGCTTGACTTACTTCACTTAGCATAATCTCCTCCAGTACTACCCATGTTGCTGCAAATGTTGGGTAATCATTCTTTCTGATGGATGATCTATTATTGAATTCAGTTTGCTAAAATTTGTTGAGAATTTTTGCATCTATACTATACTATATACTATATATAGTATATAATATACCATATACCTGATTCATATGCTATATTAATCAGGGAGATTAGCCTATAGTTTTCTTTTCTAATCTGGCTTTGGTATCAGGATAATACTAGCCTTGCAAAAGTTTGGGAGTATTTATTCCTCTTCAATTCTTTGGAAGAGTTTGAGAAGAGAAGGACTGGCATTAATTCTTTAAATGCTTGGCAGAATTCAGCAAGGAAACCATCAGTCCTGGGCTTTTCTTTGTTGAGAGATTTTTTTTATTACTAATTCAGTCTTCTTATTCATTATTTGTCTCTTCATATTTTCTTTCTTCATGATTCGGTCCTGGGTAGGTTGCATATTTCTAAGAATTAACCATTTCTTATAGGTTATTTAATTTGTTGGTGTATAATTGTTCATAGTAGTCTTTTATGATCCTTTGTATTTCTGTAGTATCAGTTGTAATGTCTCCTCTTTCATTTCCGATTTTTAAAAAGATTTTATTTATTTATTTATTTGACAGAGAGAGAGAGCACAAGCACAGGGAGCGGCAGGTGGAGGGAGAGGGAGAAGCAGGCTCCCCCACAGAGCAGGAAGCCCGATGCAGTGCTGGAACCCAGGACCCTGGGATCATGACTTGAGCCGAAGGCAGATGCTTAACTGACTGAGCCACTCACTCAGGCATCCATCATTTCTGAGTTTGAGGTGTTTTTTCTTAGTCTTAGCTGAGGGTTTGTCAACTCTTTTATGGTTTTTAAAAAACAACGTTTATCGATATTTTCTATTATCTTTTGGTCTCTAACTTATTTCTGCTATTATCTTTGTTATTTCCTTCCTTCTGTTAGCTTTGGGCTTGGTTTATACCCCTTTATCTAGTTCCTTGAGACATAAAATTAGGTTGCTTATTTGAGATTTTTTCTTAATATAGGCATTTATTACTATAAACTTCCCCCTTAGGACTGCTTGATTTATGTTTATACCATTGTGAGCAGAAAGATATTTGGTATGATTTCAATCTTCTTAAATTTGTTAAGATTTGTTTTTTGACTTATTATTTATCCTGGAGAACGTTCTGTGTGCACTTGAGAAGAATGTGTATTCTGCTTCTATTTGAGGGAATGTTCTGAATATTTCCATTAGGTACATTTGGTCTAAACTGTACTTCAGGTCCAAGATTTACTTACTGATTTTCTATTTGAATTATAGATCCATTTTTGAAAGTAAGGTATTGAAGTCCCCTACTGTGTTGTACTGTTGTCAGTTTCCCCCTGCAGATCTGTTGGTGTTTGCTTCATATATTTAGGTCCTCCAGTGTTGGGTGCATATTATATTTATGATTGTTATATCCTCTTGATGAATTGACTCCTTTATTATTACACAATGACCTTCTTTCTCTCTTGTTACGGTTTTTAGACTAAAATATAAGCATAGTTACCCTTGCTCTCTTTTGGTTTCCACTTACATGGAATATCTTTTTCCATTCCTTTACTTTTAATCTTTGTGTGCCCTTAGAGCTGAAGTGAGTCTCTTCTAGGCAGCATACACCCGGGTCTTGTTTTGTTTTGTTTTTAACCATTTAGCCACTCCATGACTTTGACTGGAGAATTTAATCCATTTATACTTAGAATAATTATTGATAGGTGAAGACTTACTAGGTAATAGGAGTTTTAGGTAATTATAAGTAATATCATCTTATTAATTGTTTTCTGGCTGTTTCGTGGTTCCTTGTTCCTTTCTCCCCTTCTTGCTGACTTCCTTTGTGAGTTGATGATTTTCCTTAGTGATATGCTTTGATTCCCTTCTCTTTATCTTTTGTGAACCTACTGTAGGTTTTTTCATTGTGGAGGCTTACATAAAATATGTATAGATATATATTTTGTGAATCTACTGTAAGTTTTTCCATTGTTGTTACCATGAGGCTTACATAAAACATTTTATAGCTCTATTTTGATGCTGATAACAATTTAACTTTGATCACATACAAAAATTTGACTCTTTTACTGCCCTCCTTTTATATTTTTGATATCACAATTTATCTCTTTTTACATTGTGTACTCATTAACAAATAGTTTAGCTATAGTTATCTTAAATACTCTTGTCCTTTAACCTTTATAATAGAGTAAGTGGTTAACACACACCACATATTACAGTATTGCAACTAATGAATCATCGAACTTTACATCGGAAACCAGGGATGTACTGTATGGTGACTAACATAATAAAAAAAAATCAAAATAAAAAAAAATATTCTGAATTGGACTATGTACTTACCTTTACCAGTATGTTATTTTCAAATGTTTTCATGTTGTTAATTAGTGTCCTTTTATTTCGGCTTGAAAATCTCCCTTCAGCATTTCTTATAAGGCATGTCTAATGCTGATGAACTCCCTCGGCTTTTATTTGTCTAGGAACATCTTTATCTTCCCACCATTTCTGAAGAACAGCCTTGCTAAGTATGGTATTCTTGGCTGACATTTTTTTTTCCTTTCAGCACTTTGAGTATATCATCCCACTTTCTCCTGGCCTATAAGGTTTCTGCTGAGAAATCCACTGGTAGCCTTGTGGGGGGTTCCCTTGTAAGTTACAAGATTCTTTTATTTTCCTGCTTTTAAGATTCTCCCTTTGAATTTAATTTTAATCATTTTTGTTAAAATATGTCTTGGAGAAGATCTCTTTAAGTTGAGTTTGTTTGGTGAGCTTCATTAGTTTGGTAACCTAAATCTCTCCCCAGATTTGAGATGTTCTCAGACAGTATTTCTTTAAATAAACGTTCTGCCCTCTTCTCGCTTTCTTCTCTCTCTTTCTGGAACTCCAGTCATTTACACAATGTTTCTTTGGTGGTGTCCCATAATCATGTAGGCTTTCTTCACTCTTCTTCATCTTTTATAAATTCTATTCTGACTGGATAATTTCAAAGTTCCTGTCTTTAACTCACAGATTCTTCTGCTTGATCCATTCTGCTCTTGATTTTCTCTATTTTATTTTTCATTTCATTTATTATATTCTTTAGCTCCAGAATTTTTATTTGGCTACTTTTTATTATTTCTCTTTTTGTAAGGTTTTATTTTTTAAGTAATCTCTACATCCATCATGGGTTTGAACTCACAGTCCTAAGATCAAGAGTTGTGTGCTCTTTTGACTGAGCCAGCCAGGCACCCCAATTTCTATTTCTTTTTTAAACTGCTTATTCTGTTTGTGTATATTTTCCTGATTTCATCGAATTGTCTTTGTATTTTCTTGCAGCTCATTGAACTATCTTAAGACAGTTATTTTTAATTCTTTATTGGGTAAATCTGAGATCTGCATGTCTTTGGGACTGGATACTAGTAGTGATCCTTGAGTGGTGTCATGTTTCCTTGATTTTTCATAGCTCTTGAAGTTTTGCACTGATGTCTTTGCAGCTGAAGTAGCAGTCACTTCCTCCAGTCTTACTAACTGCATTCAGGAGAGAAATACCTTCTGTCAGCTCTGCCAGTGATGCTGAGGCTTTCTCAGTCCTTCTATGGATACACTTACTGCACACTTTTTGCTCCTTCTGGTGGCAGAATTCTTAAGCTTGTATGTCTTTTCTCAACCCTGCAACACACCAGGGTGGGTGCTGACAGTCTCCCTCTTTCTTTCCCAAGCATGGTGGAAAAGTTTATGTTCATTGCCTCTCCCTAGCCTGCAGTCTGGGGCTGACTTTCTTTTCATGCTCACAAGCCATCTGCCAGAGCTTGCTAATAGTGCCACTATTGGGAACACACATAGCAGCTAGCCACAGATGTGGCATGTGGGTAAGGTATATGAAGTGCTAGGGGTGCCTCTGGACCAGTTGGTGGCATCTGCAGGTGAGGGATCCTTAGCAGCTTGTGGTTGGGCTTTTTGATGAAGTCTGCACTGTGGTTAATAGGATCTTCATCCTGTAATGTCCTTCAAGAGTCCTATCTACCAATTTCCCAGCCTCTTCCTGGCTTTCCAGTCATGCAGTTCATGATTCAGTACTCTGGATAGGGTGAGCGATAAACAGGCCCCTTTGGCAGCATCCTATAGAGCTGCGGAAGCCAGGTGCTCACTCAACACTCTCACTTCCCCCTGCAGAAGAAATCACAAGCTGAAAAGATATCTTGGTCCTGAGATGTGCCACCTTGGAGAAAGGGTGATGCAGGTAAGTCAAACCGTTCTTCTCACTGTCTTCAATGCATCCAAATTCATATTTTTTGCTTCAACAGTATGCTGGAACTTCTGCACTGGAAACCTGGACTTCCACAAAGACTCTTGCCTATGAGTGATTGTCTAAGACAATGTTCTCCAGGGGCTACTGATCATGGCCAAGGAGGGGCTGGAGTCAGTTCTTGGGTCACTGCAGAGTCTACACCCAGGACTAAGCCTATTACCTGATGCACAATGGGCAAGACTCTTCCTGGATCCATCGGTATATGGTGTTGGATCCCATAGACTATAGATGGATGCCATGGTTCTTGTCGAGGTGGGCTCATAAATGAGGAACATATTATTCAGCCATGTTTCTGATGTCACTCCCTCAATTATAAGATAAACATTTACTTCTATAAATTCCCCTCTCAACACTGCTTTGGCTACATTCCACAAACTTTGTTATGTTTCATTTTCATTTTTGTTCAGTTCATTACATTTTTTAAATTTCCCTTGAGCCTTTGTCTATCACCCATTGGTTATTTGGGAGTATACTGTTTAGTTCCCAAGTATTTGGGGATATCCTGTTCTCTCTATACTACTAATTTCTAGTTACACAACTAATTTTAAATTGTTGAGGTCGTTTTATGACCTAGTATTTGGTCCATCTTGATTTATATTTCATAGGTACTTGAAAAAAATGTGCATTTCATAGGTACTTGAAAAACCCGAGCCTCGCATCGGGTTCCCTGTTCAGCAGGGAGTCTGCATCTCCCTCTGCCTCTCCTCAGCCCCCACCCTGCTCATACTCTCTTTCACTCACTCTCTCACTGTTGCTCTATCTCAAATAAATAAATAAAATCTTTTTTAAAAAATACACTGGTTATTCCAAACAAGACAGAACAGTCAAATGGAGTATTCTACACAATTCTATTAGATCTTGTTTGTTTCTCTTTTCTTCTCTTAGCTGATTTTTAAAATAATTGTATGAAACAGTATGTATATAATGTATTATTGGACATATAATTTATAGAAATGTAAAACACTTGCCAATAACAACACTAAGGAGATGAGTGCAGGAAAACTGTATTAGGCTAAAGAAATTACTCCAGATGGCAACTCAAATACACAGGAACAAATAAAGAGAACCAGAAATAATAAGCAAGAAGGTAAATATTTTTAAAAGCTATAGATATATACTTGGTTTCTTTTGTTTTCTTATCTTCTTTAAAAGCCATTAAATTATATAAAGTAATAATTACAACAATGCATTTTGAGTTTAACATGTGTGAGGTATAATTTATATAACAGTAATATCACAAAAAGGAGGAAAGGAATAGTGCCAAAATGGAGTAGAGTTTTTGTATCTTACTAGAATTAAGTTAGTATAAATCTGAACTTGCTTCTGATAACTTAAGATGTACATAGTAAGCCCTAGAGTGACTACTATTGAGATAACTCAAGTATGCGTGTGTTTGTGAATGTATATATGTGTGTATAAACTTTATTTATATGTGTTATGTATATATAATGTATGTATGTTTTGTACATATGTATATATAATGTATGTATATATAAAACTAAAAATCACTGAAGATGTTCCTCAGAAAGTTAAACATAGGTATGCCTGGGTGGCTCGGTCAGTTAAGCGGCAGCCTTTGGCTCAGGTCGTGCTCCCTGGGTCCTGGGATTTAGTCCCACATTGGGCTCCTTACTCAGTGGGGAACCTACTTCTCCCTCTGCCTGCTGCTCTCCCTGCTTGTGCCTTCTCTCTCTTTCTCTGACAAATACGTAAAATCTAAAAAAAAAAAAAAAGTTCAGCATAGACTTTTGATATCCATTAATTCTACCCCAAGGTATAAACCCAAAAGGTTTGAAAACAAGGTATGCCAGTGTTCATAGCCCCATAATTCACAATAGCCAAAAGGGGAAATAACCCAATTGTCCATCAACAGTTTAATGAATTTTTTAAATGTGGTATGTAAAAACAATGGAATATGCATCCAGTATCATTCTGATACTAAAACCAGACAAAGATATCACAAGATTTCAACAAGGTGTCAAGACAATTGAATGGAGGGGTGCCTGAGTGGTTCAGTCAGTTAAGCATCTCACTCTTTATTTCAGCTCAGGTCATGATCTCAGGGTTGTGAGATTGAGCCCCACATCAGGCTCCATGCTGGAGGTGGAGCCTGCTTAAGATTCCTCTCTCCCTCTGCCCCTGCCCCCTACTCCCTCTCTAAAAAAAAGGGAAAAAAAGACAATTAAATGGAGGAAAGTTTTTTCAACAAATGGTATGGTGGAAACTGGATAGTGAATCATAATTTGCTGGCTTCTAGTTGACAGCAAAAATAGTAATATATTGTGGGGTTTACTAACATAGGTAGAAGTAAAATGTATGACAAAAATAGCTCTGATGGCAAGGGGATAAATTGAAGCACGTTTTAAATTCTTATGCTATATGTGAAATGCTATTATTTTACTTGAAGGTTAACAGTGACAAATTAAATATGTATGTTGTAAACTCTAGAGCAACCACTAAAAATAAAACAAAACAAATAGTTATAGTTATGAAAGCTGCAATGGAGATAAATACATTATAAAAATGCACTGTTCAGGGGCACCTGGGTGGCTCAGTTGGTTAAGCGTCTGCCTTCAGCTCAGGTCATGATCCCAGGGTCCTGGGATGGAGCTCTGCATTGAGCCTCGCATCGGGTTCCCTGTTCAGCAGGGAGTCTGCATCTCCCTCTGCCTCTCCCCAGCCCCCACCCTGCTCATACTCTCTCTCTTTCACTCACTCTCTGGCTGTTGCTCTATCTCAAGTAAATAAATAAAATCTTTTTTAAAAAATACACTGGTTATTCCAAACAAGACAGAACAAAAATAGGAAAACAAGGCAGAAAAAAACCAGAAAAAAATGCAGATGGGACAAATGAAGATAAATAGCAAGGTGGTAGACTTAAATACAAGCTAATCCATGATTATATTAAATATAAATGGTTTATTTATATTTACATTTACATTTATATTAAATATAAATTAAATATTAAACGGCATAGATTTTCAGATTAGATAAAAAGCAACAACAAACTGCTGTGTATGCTGCCTGTAAGAAACATACTTTATACATAAAGCAAATAGGTTAAAAGTGAATGGATGGCACACAACATTGTGAATATAATTAGTGCCACTGAATTGTGCATGTAAAAATGGGTAAAAATTGTTATATGTATTTTAACACAATAAAATAGTACAGTTAAAAAGTAAAAGATAGGAAAATAAATGATGGTGACAGTATAGAAAAGGATTAACATAGCTGACATGACTGCTATGCTTTGAGAGCATCTTATAAGTTTGACCCTTGGCTGTTGTCTGGAAACAGTTTTCAGGCAAGTTTCTACCATTAACTTGTAATAGAGGATTATTATGCCTAAACTTTCGACAAACAATATGGTTTATGTCAAACACTTGCTTTCCTCCTGGCAGTCTGGGATTTGGTTATATACCAGGAAAAAATTGTCTTTGTGATCAGCCCCCTTAAATACACTGGACATGTAGTCTCTAATGACCAATCTTGATAGACAACATTTCACACATCTTGTGACATGTTTTGTTGGGGGGCACTAAGCATGTCCGGTGTGACTCCACTAGGACAAGACTCTAGAACTCTGAACCTAGTTTCCCCTGAATTTCACACCATGCACTTGATTTATAGATTAAATTTATTCCTAACCAAATTCCAATCAGCTCTTTTTGAGAAACTGCCAATCTGATTCTGTAATTTATGTGAAAATGCAAAAGAACTAGAATAACCAAAAGAACATTGAAAAAAAGAACAAAGTTGGAAGACCTACACTGATTTTGAGTTATTTTAAGGCTCAGTCATTAAGACAGTGTATTTATACAAAAACATATAAATAGATGAATGGAATAGAATAGGGCATCCAAAAATAGACCCAAAGATATACAGTAAATTTATTTTGGGGGCCCCTGGGTGGCTCAGTTGGTTAAGCATCTGCCTTCAGCTCAGTTCATAATCCCAGAGTCCTGAGATCAAGCCCCACATTGGGCTCCCTGCTCAGCAGTGAGTCTGTTTCTCCCTTTCTCTCTGCCCCTCCACCTGCTTGTTCTCTCCCCCCCACAAATAAATAAAATCTTTTTAAAAATTTATTTTCAGGGCGCCTGGGTGGCTCAGTCGTTAATCGTCTGCCTTCAGCTCAGGGCGTGATCCTGGCGTTCAGGGATCAAGCCCCACGTCAGGCTCCTCCGCTGGAAGCCTGCTTCTTCCTCTCCCACTCCCCCTGCTTGTGTTCCCTCTCTTGCTGGCTGTCTCTCTCTCTGTCAAATAAATAAATAAAATCTTTTTAAAAAATTAATTTTCAACAAAGTTGTCAAAGTAACTCAGTAAAGAAAAATAATATTTTCAACAAATATTGCTAGAACAATTTGCCATCCATTTGTTTAAATAATGAACTTCAGTCCATACCACTCATATTTTTTTAAATCTCAAAATGGAGTAAAGACCTAAATGTAAGAGCTAAAACTATAAGCTTTCTAAAATAAAACATATGAGGAAATCTTAGTAACTGGAGTTTCTTAATGATAACACAAAAGAATGAAATATGAAGAGAAATATAAAACATATGTCATTAACATTAAAACATTGGAGCAAAGTAAAGGAAGATAAAGAGTAGGAGGAGTAGGAGGAATCTGTCTTTCCACCTAGATAAAAATTGTACTGGCAGAAACTGTCTGATAAGTATATTGGAATTCAAGTCTATTTGAATGATTGCAGCTTCCAGGGGAAAGCTTGGCTGGTAAATTGCAGTTCATTTTTATTAATATCTGTTTTAGCACAGTAATGGGTACCCATTTTCCATCCACCAAGCCTATGGCAAGCAGCCATAATCTTGGTTCCTGGTGTGGCTTTCTGGAACCACCATGGGCAATAAGGACCTTGTCCCCAAATATTAATGTTTGGTATTGCCACTGTGAGCAATAAGGACTTTGTCCTCAAATATTGGTGTTTGGTATTCTGATTTTTGACTGACTTTTGACCACCGAGATGCAGGCCCAGAGGCTGGCCACTGTTGTTTTAACTTGCGCAAGTTGAAATTCCTCCCAGGGGATTTAAAGGAACATCCCTTGGGGTATTTTTTCTGTTTTTCTTTTTACAAAACTTTTTCCCCCTTTGAGAGTTAGACATTTAAGGATTATGACATTCAAAAGCTAACACATCTACGGGGAATTTAGAAAGCCCTTATGCATGCCCAAGGAAACAAAATCTCAGAAAAGACAAGAGAAGATCTCAAGTTTTCATCTCAAGCTGATCTCAAGCAAAGACACACTTGAACAACTTTAAAAAAAAAGAGCAAATTCTGGGGAAGGGAAACAATCTGGTTCGAGTTACCACATTATGAAATTCAAATGTCCAGTTTTCAACAACAAAAAATCACAAACAGACAAAAGCAAGCAAAAAACATTCATCCCATTTAAAGGAACCAAATAAATTGCCATGAACTGTCTCTGAGGAACCCCAGACATCAGACTTACTAGGAAAACATTAAAAAACAATTTTCTTAAAGATGCCCAAAGAGCTAAAAGAAAGCATGGAAAAAGACAGGAAAATGATGTATGAACAAAATGAGAATATCAATAAAGAGGTAGAATTTATTTTTTAAAAGAAATTCTTGAACTGAAAAGTACAATAAGTGAAATAAAAATTCACTGGAATGCTTTAAAAGCATAATGGAGCAAGCAGAAGAAAGAATTGACAAATTTTAAGATAAAACCATTGAAATTATTCAGTCTGAGGAACAAAAAGAAAAAGGAATGGAGAAAAGTAAACAGAACCTAAATGATCTGTGGGACAGTATAAAACAGTCCAACACTAATATGCCTTGTGGTAATTGCATAAGTAGAAAATAGTGAGGAGTAGAAAGAATATGTGAGGAAATAAAGGCTGAGAACTCCCCAAATTTGATGTAAGAAATGAATATACAAATCCAAGAAACAACAAATTCCAACTAGGATAAACAAACCCACAAAAAACCCACACCAAGACACATTATAGTCAAACTATGAAAAGCCAAAGACAATCTTGAAAGCAGCAAGAGGGAAGCAGCTCCTCACAAGAAGGAATCCTCAATAAGATTATCAACTGATTTCTCATGTGAAATCTTGGAGGCCAGAATGTAGTGGGCTGATATATTCAAAGTGCTTAAAGAAAAAAAAGTCCACTATGATTTCTATATCCAGCAAAACTATCCTTCAAAAATGAGAAAGAAACTAAGACATTCTCAGATAAATGAAAGCTGACAGAGTGTGTTACCACTAGAGCTGTTCCACAAGAAATGCTAAAGGGAATCCTTCAAGTTGAAATGAAAGGATGCTAGACAGAAACTCAAAACTATATAAAGAAATAAAAATTTGTAAATGTGGCAATTATAAAAGCTAGTGTTATTGCAATTTTGCCTTGTAATTCCATTTCTTTATTTTCCACATTATTTAAAAGACAAGTGCATAAAAAGTTACTAATCTATGGCATTGAGCACCAAAAATATAAATATGTTATTTGTGACATCAAAAACTGAAAAGAGGGAGAATTAGCTGTATAGGAAGAGAGTTTTATATGATAATGAATTTAAGTTGGTATAAATTCAAATTAGATTGTTGTAACTTTAGGATATTAAATTTAATCCCCATGGTAAGCCCCAAAAAAGTATGCAACATACACAAAAGAAAATAAGGAAATAAAAACTTTACTACAGAAATTATCAACTAAACACAAAAAGGCAGTAAGGGAGAGAATGAGGTACACAAAAAGCCTATAAGGAATATAAGAAAGCAATAGCACAATAGCAGCATTCCTTCCTTATTAGTTACTACTTTATGCAACTAAATTAAACTCACCACTCAAATGACAGTGATTAACAGAATGGATTAAAACACATGATCCAACTCTATGCTTCCTATAAGTGACTCACTTTCTTTTTTTTTTTTTAAGATTTTATTTTTTATTTATTCAACAGAGATAGAGACAGCCAGCGAGAGAGGGAACACAAGCAGGGGGAGTGGGAGAGGAAGACGCAGGCTCATAGTAGAGGAGCCTGATGTGGGGCTCGATTTCATAACGCCGGGATCACGCCCTGAGCCGAAGGCAGATGCTTAACCGCTGTGCCACCCTGGCGCCCCATCTATAAGTGACTCACTTTCAATCCAAAAACTCAAATAGGTTGAAAGCGAAAGAACAGAGAAGGATATTCCATGCAAATGGTAAATAAAAGAGAGCTAGAATGATTATACTAATATCAGAAAAAAAGACTTTAAATTAAAAATTACAATAGATAAAGATATTGTATGTTAATAAAAGGTTTACAGAAAGAAGATATACCATTTACAAACCTAATAACAAACCTTCAAAATATATGAAGCAAAAATTGACAATATTGAAGGGGGACATAGTTCTACAATAAGGGTTGGAGACTTCAATAACTAATTTTCAATAATAGAACTATCAGACAGATGATAATAAGGAAGTAAATCAGTTGAACAACACAAGAAACCAACTAGACCTAACAGACATAAACACAACACTCCACCCAAAGCAGCAGAATACACATTCTTCTGAAGAGCACATGGGAAATTCTCTAGGATAGACCATAAATCAGGTCACGAAACACGTCTCTATAGATCTCTTAAAATAGATACCATAGAAAGTATTTTCACTTACAACAAGAGGGTGAAGTTACAAATCAATGACAGAAAGAAAAGAGAAAATTTCACATATATGTGGAAATTAAAGAATACACTTTTAAACAACAAATAGGTCAAAGAGAAAATCATGAGGGAATAAAAAAAAAATACTTAGGGTCAAATGAAAAAGAAAACACAACATACCAAAACTTACGGGATGCCACAAAAGCAGTGCTCAAAGGAAATTGATAGTTGTAAATATCTACTTCAAAAAGGCAGAAAGATCTCAAATCAATAACTAACTTTTCCACTTTAAGGAATTAGAAAAACCAGGTCAAACTAAATTCAAAGTCAATAGAAGAGTGAAATAATAAAGATTAAACTGAATTTTTAAAAAAGATTTTATTTATTTATTCGACAGAGATAGAGACAGCCAGCGAGAGAGGGAACACAAGCAGGGGGAGTGGGAGAGGAAGAAGCAGGCTCATAGTGGAGGAGCCTGATGTGGGGCTCGATCCCATAACGCCGGGATCACGCCCTGAGCCGAAGGCAGACGCTCAACCGCTATGCCACCCAGGTGCCCCTAAACTGAATTTTAAATAGAGAATAGAAAAATAATAGAGAAAACCAATGAAACCAAAAATTGGTTCTTTGAAAAGATCAACAAAACTGACAAAACTTTAAAATGAGAATAAGATGCCATCATTAAACTGGGACATTACTACTGACCTTACAGAGATTTTAAAAATTATAAGTATATAATTATAAACAATTGTATGTCAACAGATTATATAATTCAAAACAAATGGACAAATTCCTTGAAATACACAGATAACCTAACTCAAGAAGAAATAGAATATCTCAACGACCTATAAGTAAAGATTTAATTAACATTTTAATACCTCCCAAATTCCACAATGAGTGAAATCATATGGTTTTGTCTTTCTCTGATTTATTTTGCTTAGCATAATACTCTCTAGCTCCATCCATGTCATTGCAAATGGCAAAGATTTCATTCCTGTTTATGGCTGGTAAGTTTCCATTGTGTATATATACTACATCTTTATTCATTCATCAGCTCATGGACACTTGGGCTGTTTCCATTATTTGGCTATTGTAGATAATGCTGCTATACACATCAGGGTGAATATATCCCTTCAAATTAGTATTTTTGTGTTCTTTGTGTGAATACCTGGTAGTACAATTATTTGATCGCAGGATAGTTCTGTTTTTAACTTCTTGAGGAACCTCAGTACTGTTTTCCAGAGTGGCTACATCAGCTTGCATGTCCACCAACAGTGTAGGAGGGATCCCCTTTCTCTGCATCCTCTCCAACATTTGTTGTTTCCTGTCTTGTTAGTTTTAGCCATTCTGACAGGTGTGAAGTGATATCTCATTGTAGTTTTAACATGTATTTCCCTGATGATGAGCGATATTGAGCATCTTTTCATGAGTCTGTTCCCCATCTGTATGTCTTCTTTGGAAAAATGTCTATTCAAGTCGTCTGCCCATTTTTTAATTGAGTGCTTTGATTTTTAGTTGTTGAGTTTTAAAAGTTCTTTATACATTTTGGATACTAATCTTTTATCAGTATGGCAGTTACAACTCTCTTTCCCATCCTGTAGGTTGCCTTTTAGTTTTGTTTACTCTTTCCTTCACTGTGCAGAAGCTTATTATTTCGAAGAAGTTCCAATACTTTAGTTTTGCTTTTGTTTCCCTTGCCTCAGGAGACATATCTAGCAAGAAGTTGCGATGGCTGATGTCAAAGAGGTTACTGCCTGTGTTCTCCTCTAGCATTTTAATGGTTTTCTGTCTCACAATTAAATCTTTAATTCATTTTGAATTTATTTTTCTGTATGGTGTGAGAAAGTGGTCCAGTTTCATTCTTTTGCGTGTTGCTGTCCAGTTTTCCCAACATCATTTGTTGAAGAGACTGTCCTTTTTTCATTGGCTAAACATCTCTTTTTCTTTATTAAAGATTACTTGACCATATCGTTGTGGGTTCATTGCTGGGTTTTCTATTCTGTTCCATTGATCTATGTGTCTACTTTTGTGCTGGTACCGTACTGACTCGATCACTACAGCTTTGTAGTTTAACTTGAAGTCTGGAATTGTGATGCTTCCAGATTTACTTCCCTTTCTTTCTTTCCTTCCTTACTTCCCCCCTCCCGCTTGCTTGCTTGCTTTCTTTCTTTTTAGTTTCAAGGTTTTTTAAAAAGATTTTTATTAATTTATTTGTCAGAGAGAAAGAGAGAGAGCACAGCAGGGGAAGTGTCAGACAGATCAGGCAGAGGGAGAAGCAGGCTCCCTGCTGAACAAGGAGCCCAATGATGCGGGGCTCAATCCCAGGACCCTGGGATCACAACCTGAGCCAAAGGCAGATGCTCAACTGACTGAGCCACCCAGGTGTCCTGAGTTTCAAGTTCTTATTTAAATTCTAGTTAGTTAACATACAATGTAAAATTAGTTTCAGGTGTAGAATTTAGTGATTCGCCACTTATATACAACACCCAACACTCATCATGACAAGTGCCTTTCTTTTTTTTTTTTTTTAAAGATTTTATTTATTTATTCGACAGAGATAGAGACAGCCAGCGAGAGAGAACACAAGCAGGGGGAGTGGGAGAGGAAGAAGCAGGCTCATAGCAGAGGAGCCTGACGTGGGGGCTCGATCCCGTAACGCCAGGATCACGCCCTGAGCCGAAGGCAGACGCTTAACCGCTGTGCCACCCAGGCGCCCCGACAAGTGCCTTTCTTAATACCTATCACCTATTAAACCCATCCCCCATCCACCTCCCCTCCATCAACCCTCAGTTTGTTCTCAAGAGTCTGTTTTATGGTTTGCCTCTCTCTTTCCCCCCCATGTTCATTTGTTTCTTAAATTCCACATGAGTGAAATCATACGGTATTTGTCTTTGACTGATTTATTTTGCTTAGCATTATACTCTCTAGCTCCATCCACATCATTGCAAATGGCAAGATTTCATTCTTTTTTATGGCTGAGTAACATTTCATTGTATATATTTATACCACATCTTTATCCATTCATTAGTTGATGGACATTTGGGCTCTTTCCATAATATGGCTATTGTTGATAATGCTGCTATAAACATCTGGGTGCATGTATCTCTTTGAATCAGTACTTTTGTATCCTTTGGGTAAATACCGAGTAGTGCAATTGCTGGATCGTAAGATAGTTCTATTTTTAACTTTTTGAGGAAAGTGCATACTGTTTTCCAGAGTGGCTGCACAGTTTGCATTCCCACCAACAGCGTAAGAGAGTTTCCCTTTCTCCACATTCTCTCCAACATCATAGGGGGAAAAAAAGAGAAAGGCAAACCAAGAAACACACTCTTAACTATAGGGAACAAACTGATGGTTACCAGAGGGGAGGGGGCGGGGGGATGGATTAAATAGGGGATTGAGGAGTGCACTTGTGATGAGCACCAGGTGTTGTATGTGAGTGTTGAATCACTAAATTGTACACCTGAAACTCACGTACACTGTACATTAACTAATTCAAATAAAAACTTAAAAAGAAAAAATAATAATAATTTAAAACCTCGCAACAAAGTACTGGGCCAGATGGCTTCACTAGTGAATTCTACCAAACATTTAAAAAAGAATTAACAAAAATCCTTCTCAAAATTTTCCAAAAAAATTGGGGTGCCTGGGTGGCTCATTCAGTTGGGCGTCTGCCTTCAGCTCAGGTCGTGGTCTCAGGGTCCTGGGATCGAGCCCCTCTCAGGCTCCCTGCTCAGCCGGGAGCCTGGTTCTTCCTTTCCCTCTGCTGTTCCCCCTACTTGTGCACCCTTGCTCTCTCTCTGTCAAATAAATAAAGAAAATCTTTAATAAATAAATGAAAATTTTCCAAAAAAATTGGAGAAGTAGTACCACTTCCTAACTCACTCTATGAGGCCAGCCTTACCTTGATACCAAACCCAAATAAATACATCGCAAGAAAAGAAAATTATAGACCGATATTCCTTGTGTATGTAGATGCAAGAACCCTCAACAAAATGTTACCAGATCAAGTCCAACAGCATGATCATGTGGAATTTATCCAAGGAATGCAAGAGTGGGTCAAGATAAAATCAATCAATATAATACATGCCTTAACAGAAAAAGGGGAAAAAACCCAATTGATGCAGAAAGGCATTTGACAAAATCCAATACCTTTTCATGATAAAAAACACTCTCAGAAAACTAAGACTAGAAGGAAAATTATTCAATATGATATAGGGTATTCATTAAAAACTCACAATTAACGTCATACTCAATGGAAACTGAAAGCTTTTCCCCCTAAGATCAGAAACAAGTTCAGGATGCCTACTTCCACACTGTTACCCACATTGTAGAGGAAGTTCTCGCCAGTGTTATTAAACAAGAAAAATAAATAAAAAGCATCCAAATTGAAAGAAAAGGGTAACACTACATTTGCACATGACATGATCCATATACAGAAAATACCAAGTAATCCACAAGAAAGTTACTAAAGCGAATAAATAAATTTAGTAAATCTGCAGGGCCTAAGACCAACTCTGAAAAACTTGCTGTGTTTATAATACACCAGAAATAAACAATCCAAAAAGAAAATTAAGAAATTCTATTTCTAATAGCATCCCCCCAAATTAATATTTAGGAATAAATCTAATTAAGGAGGTGAAAAACTTGTATGCTGAAAAACACAAAATGCACTGAATCTGTAAATCACTTCAACTAGTGTTGCCATCTTAACAATATTAAGTCTTTTGATCTATACATGGGTTGTTTTTTTAATTATTTATGTGTCCTCTAATTTCCTTCAGCAATGTTCTTATAGTACTCAATGTGCAAGACTTTTACCTCCTTTGTTATTCTTTGGTGTTTTTTTTTCTTGTTGATATTATTGTAAGTGGAATTATTTTCTTTCTTTTTTTTTGATTTATTAATTTGACAGAAAGAGCATGGGGGAGGGACAGAGGGAGAGGGAGAGAAAGAATCTCAAGCAGACTCCCCACTGAGCATGGAGCCTGATGCAGGGCTCGATCCCACAACTGTGAGATCATGACCCCCACAACCCTGAGATCATGACCCAAGCCAAAATCAAGAGTCAGACCAACTGGGCCATGCAGGTGCCTCTGGACTTATTTTCTTAATTTCTTTTTCAGATTGTTCAGTGCTAGTGAGTAAAAATGTAATTAATTTGTTTATAGATTTTGTATGCTGCTACTTTGATGAATTTATTTATTACTTATAATAGTTTTTGTCCAATCTTTAGGGTTTTCTACATATACGATCATGTCACCTACAGAGATACTTTTCTTCCTTTCTAATTTGGATAGAGTAGACTATTATTCAACCATGAAAGGAATGAAACTTTGAAATATGCTACAACATGGATGGCCCTTCTAAACACTATGCTAAATTTATTATTAGTTTTTCAAGATTTTTTTTTTTATTTTAGAGAGAGAGAGAAGAGTGTGCACAAGCAGGGGAAGAGGGAGAGAGAGAATCCCAAGGAGACTCCTCGCTGAGGACGAGCCCAACATGGGGCTCAACTTCACAACCCTGAGATCATGACCTGAGTGGAAACCAAGAGACAGAGGCTTAACTGGCTAAGCTACCCAGGCTCCCCAACTATTCTAAACTTAAAAAGTCAGACACTGAAAGGCAAATATTATATTATTCCACTTGTATGAGGTACCTAGAATTAGCAAATTCATAAAGACAGGAAGTAAAATACTGGTTGCTAGAGCTGGGGGAGGAGAGAATATGGAATTATTTTTTAATGGGTACAGAGTTTATGTTGAGGTGATGTAAAAGTATTGGGTAAACATAGTCATGTTACACAACATTGTGAATATATTTAATGCCACTGAATTAAATGATTAAATGATAAATATTACGCTATGTATATTTTACCACAAAAGAAACTAAAACATTTTGTTCTTCACAACATTGTAAAGAAAATGAAAAGGCAAGCCTCATCTTTGGAGAAAATATTTGTAAAATATATAACAAACAAAAGACTTATATCTAGAATATGAAAAGATATTTTACTATTCAATAAGAAGACAAGCCAATTAAAAATGGGCAATGAGTTGAGCAGAAACGTCACCAAAGAACATACACAGATGGTAAATAAGTATCTGAAAAGATGTTCAGCATCATTAATTATTACAGAAATGCAATTACTAAAATTAAAACCACAATAAGATACCTTCACCCACCTCCTAGAATGGTTAAAATTAAAGAGAGTGGTGACCATACCAAGTGTTGATGTTGATATGCATGTAGGGAAAACAGAATTCTCATACGCTGCTGGTGGGATGTAAACGATTACCTCTTTGGAAAACAGGTTGGTCTTGGAAGTTTCTTAAAATGTAGAAGATACAACTACTGTATGACCCATCCACTTCTAGGTTTTTACCCAAGAGAGATGAGAGCATATGTCCAAACACCTATAGAAATGTTCCATACAAGTTTCATTTGTAGTAGCCAAAAACTGGAAACAGCCACAATGTCCATCAACAAATGAATGGATAAACACACTGTGGCCTAGCCATATAATGGAATGTTATTCAGCAATAAAAATAATACACTATTGATATAGGCATCAAAACGGGTGAATCTCAAAATAATTATGCTGAGTGAAAGAAGCCAGGCAAAATACGGTATATGGTATATGCTTCCATTTATATAAAATCCTAGAAAATGCAAGCCAAACTTAAAGTGAGAGAAAGATCATCCGGGGATGAGACAATGAGTGGGAGAGATTGTAAAGATTACAAGGAAACTTCTGGGGGTAATGGAAAGATTCATCATCTTGACTGTGCTGCAGGTTTCATGGGTATATTTATATGTTTAAACTTACCAAATTGTACTTTAAATATGTTCAATTTGAGAAATTTCAATAAAGCTGGAAAAAATGGTTGGATTGTTTCTCATGGCTTATAGTTCCATGCAGATATTTTCTAGCCACTTTTATTGCAACAACTTTTAAGGAAGTATAATATGTATAGGAAGATACATATATACATGGCGTATGTATGTATGTAAAATACATTCAGAAATTCCTTAATTTTTGTAATGGTTAGTTTTATGTGTCAACTTGACTGGGTCACCAGGCGGCCAGATATCTGATTAAACATTATTCTGGGTGTATCTGTGAGGGTATTTCTGGATGAGATAAACATTTTTTTAAAAGATTTTATTTATTTATTCGACAGAGATAGAGACAGCCAGCGAGAGAGGGAACACAAGCAGGGGGAGTGGGAGAGGAAGAAGCAGGCTCATAGCAGAGGAGCCTGATGTGGGGCTCAATCCCAGAATGCCGGGATCACGCCCTGAGCCAAAGACAGATGCTTAACCACTGTGCCACCCAGGCGCCCCTGGATGAGATAAACATTTGAATTAATAGACTTAGTAAAGCAGATTGCCCTTGCCAATGTGGGCAGGGCTTGTCCAATCTGCTGAAGGCCTGACTAGAAAAAAAGGCAGAGCAAGAGAGCCTTTGCTCTCTCTACCAGACTGTCTTGAGCTAGGAGACTAATCCCAGACTGGAACTTACTACACAACTGGCTGTCCTGGTTCTCAGGCCTTCAGACTAAAGATCTTGGGATTTCTCAGGCTCCATAATTGTGTGAAACAATTCCTTAATGTGTGTGTGTGATAGCATTTGGAGGTGGGAGCCCTTGGGAGCAATTAGGTTTAGATGAGGTCATAAGGGTGAGCTCCTCGTGATGGGATTAGTGCCCTTATAAGAGGAGACCAGAGAGCACATGCTCTCCCACTCTCCCTCTTGTTTTCCCTCTTCCTCTCACTACCCCTCGTTTCTGCCAGCTGAGGCCACAGCAAAAAGACAGTCACCTGCAAGCCAGGAAGAGGGCCCTCACCAGGAACTGAATCAGGTGGCACCTTGATCTCAGACTTTCCAGCCTCCAGAACTGTGAGAAATTTCTGTTGTTAAAACCACCCATGCAATCTACAGTATTTGTTATAACAGCCCAAGCTAATACGAAATTCCTCCCTTCAAAAACTGGAGATGAATTGTGCAGCCCGTGACTACTAATGTCAGCTCAAATTACTAGACTTAGTAACTCACTTTTTATAATATAATAAACCAGAATAACAGTGTGTCACTCTGATACCTCATTAAAAAAGACTTTGGAATAAGGGCTAGTATCCAAGATCTATAAAGAACTTATCAAACTCAACACCCAAAAAAAAAATGTTCCAGTCAAGAAATGGGCAGAAGGTATGAACAGACATTTCTCCAAAGAAGACATACAAATGGCCAACAGACATGAAAAAATGCTCCACATCACTTGGCATCAGGGAAACACAAATCAGAACCACAATGAGATACCACCTCACACCAGTCAGAACGGCTAAAATTAACAAGACAGGAAACAACAGATGTTGATGAGGGTGTGGAGCAAGGGGAGCCCTCTTACAATGCTAGTGTGGATGCAAGCTGGTGCAGCCACTCTGGAAAACAGTATGGAGGGTCCTCAAAAAGTTGAAAATAGAGCTACCCTATGACCCAGCCATTGTACTACTAGGGATTTACCCCAAAGATACAAATGTAGTGATCCAAAGGGGCACCTGCACCCCAATGTTCATAGCAGCAATGTCCACAATAGCCAAATAATGGAAAGAGCCAATATGTCTACCGACAGATGAATGGATAAAGAAGATGTGGTGTATATATATATATATATAATGGAATATTACTCAGCTACCAGAAAGTATAAATACCATTTACATTGATGCGGATGGAACTAGAGGGTATTATGCTGAGCAAAATAAGTCAATCAGAGAAAGACAATTATAATACGGTTTCACTCATATGTGGAGTATAAGAAACAGGGCAGAGAACCGTAGTGGAAGGGAGGAAACAGAATGGGAAGTTATCAGAGAGGGAGAAAAACCATGAGAGACTCTTAACTATAGGAAACAAGCTGAGGGTTGCTGGAGGGGAGGTGGGGGGGGATGGGATAATTGGGTGATGGGCATTAAGGAGGGCATGTGATGTGATGAGCACTGAATGTTATATGCAACTGATGAATTGTTGAACGCTACATCTGAAACTAATGATGTACTGTAAGTTGGCTAATTGAATTTAAAAAAAAAGACTTTAGAATTTTCTCCTACCTCTCCCCTTCCCCTTCTTGCTCTCCTTCACCTTCACCTTCTCCCTCTCATCACTCACTCTGGGACAAAACAGCTACCAAGTGATGGGGACACTCAAGCACTCTTTGGAGGCGCCCATGTGGAGAAACTGAGGCTTCCAGCCAACAGCCAGTGAGGAACTGAGGCCTGCCAACACCCATATGAATTAACATGGAAATGAATCTTTTGGCTCCTGTTGAGACTCCCAATCATTGTGATGTGAAAACGTTGCGGTTTGGGAGCAAACGGTCAAGAAAGAATTCTTGAGGCATCTTTGGTGCAAAAAGGATGGCTTAATTAAAGCACAGGGACAGGACCCATGGGCAGAAAGAGCTGCCCTGGGGTTGTGATGAGTGGCTGATTATATACTTTCAAGTTGGGAGGGGGTTAGGGATAAGTCTCTGAGAAATTTGGAAGCTAGCTGTTGTTGGGATGAGGTCATTTAAGGTCTAGTAAAACCTTAGTCATGAGACCCTTGAGATACGTATCAGTGAGCCATACGCTTGGAGAATGATTGCTAACATGGAGGGGGTAGAGACAAAGGAAGTTTTCAAAGGAATTTTCATATGTTAAAGTAGACTTACAGGATCTTGGAGGTCAGGCTCCTGTCAAGCTAAGGTTGTCCTTTGCCTTTAGCAAAGCATTGAGTTCCTGCCAGATCCCAAGTACTTGTCAATGGGCTATAAGATAGAAGGAAATGGATTTTTTTTTTCTTTTGCCTTTGTTCTCTACAGCAATTGAGGTTCCTGCTGACGGTTTGACTACAACCTCATGAGAGATCCTGAGGCAGGCTCACTCGGATTCTTGCACAAAATTCAAAATTCTTGTACAAAACTAAGATTTTGATATAAAAATTGTATGATGTAATAAATATTTGTTGTTTTAAGGTGCCAAGTTGGGGAACTTTGTTATGCAGCCATACAAAATCAATTGAATTGCTCACTGAATTTTCACAAAACGAAAACACTCATATAATCAACACGCAGAACAGGAAACAGAACGTTGACAGCATCCCTGATGTACCCTGCCTTGCCTTTCCAGTCATAAAACTCACCAAAACTACAAAAAAAAGCGAACAAACAAACAAAAAAACCTCAGAAAGTACCAAATTACTTTTCATACTTAAATTCGTTTTGCCTATTTTTGTTCTCTAAATGAATGACATCATAAACGTGTCCTCTTTTTTGTCTGGTTTCTTTCACTCACATTATGTCTGTGAGCTTCTGCCATAACATTGTGCGTCATTCTAGATCACTTATTCTCATTGCTTAAAACACTCCATCGTGGGGCGCCTGGGTGGCGAAGTAGTTAAGCGTCTGCCTTCGGCTCAGGGCGTGATCCCGGCGTTAAGGGATAGAGCCCCGCATCAGGCTCCTCTGCTGGGAGGCTGCTTCTTCCTCTCCCACTCCCCCTGCTTGTGTTCCCTCTCTCACTGGCTGTCTCTCTGTCAAATAAATAAATAAATAAATAAATAAAATCTTTAAAACAAAACAAAAAAAACCACTCCATCGTGCCATCCCACTACAATTTATTCATCCATTCTGCTGTCAGTGGGCATTTGGGTGGTTTCAATTTGGGGAGTGTTATAAATAGTACTACAGTGACTGTTCTGGTGTTAATGCATATCTCTGATGAATATATCTATGTATTTTTGTTGGGCATGCACCTGGAAGTAGAATTAATAGGTCACAAAGTAGTCTTTCCTTTTAACTCTTGAGATACTGTAATTTATTTTTCCGTCTGAACGATCATTCCAATACATGAATGGTGGATCTGTTTCTGCTGTCTTTATTTCTCCTGGTTCTACCCCATTGCACCTTACTTCCTTATGTAATCGTAGTGGATTGTGAGCTACTAATTTCCTTGGAATATTATTGGTGAGACATTTCTGAGGTGTACGATGAAGGCGCCTTTTTCTGAAAGTCACTAGAATTGCTTCAGCCAGGCCTCTAGGTGGCACTGCCAGGCTAGGAGCACCACAGACTAAATCCACGGCTTGGGGTTTTATGGACAAACTAAAAGATACAAATTTGGCCTGCCAGTGTATACAAGGCCTGGCTTATGGTTCCATCTTAAGGGAGAGGTTGGCCTCCCCACCTCACTCTGTGAAACCACCCAAGCAACTTTCCTTGATGTCCCCCCAGGATGGAGCTGGCTTGCTGCTGAGTCATCCTGACCCTGAGGGCACTATCTGGGGTCCCACTTGTATGTGAGGAAGGTGTCCTATTAGATTCCTAACCTTGAGCAGACTCTGTGTTTTGTCTTTTGTCCATGCACCTCTTTTGGGGACTCAGAGAGGAGACACATTGGCTACCTGGTGCATGTGTTGCTACTGCTGTCTTGGAAGGACGGGTTATAGAACTCACACCATGTTATTTCCATCCACAATCCATTGGCCCAAACAAGTCATATGGTTAAGCCTAAAAATACACTTAATACACTTCATCTCAATAGTGGGAATAGTGGAATAGTAGAAAGTAAATAATACTTGAATAATAATCCAAACTATCTCAACCCACAATTTGTTCACAAATATTCATTTTAATTCTGCATGAAAAATATTCTCATCCCATCCTGAGGCCTCAAAAGTTCCATCACCACAGCACCAGGCTTGAAGTCCAGGATTTCAAGATCTTTATCAGCTGGGATATAGATGTCATTACTTGCCCCCCTCTCCCTGTCCCGATCACCTAACATACAGTGGTGGAAAAGGGACAGGAAAACTACAATAAATATTCCCAGTGGCAAAGAATGGGAGCGGTAAAGTGGAGGAATGAGAGGCACACTGAAGTGCCCGGCCCTTCATAATTATAAAAATCTCGGCACAAGTTGCCAGGCATCCCTACCCCATGGGGAGGAAATGGTCCTTGTGACCCGTTCCCCAGTTCACCATTGTCTGCTGTTCTTGGCTCCACCCTCTGGGAGATCATTGTTTTTCCATCCTTTTCCTTGGCACTTCTGAAGAACGCATCAAAGAAAATGCCCTTATGGTGGTTGAGAGCTCTCTCAGCGTGCTCAGCCTGCAGACAGCTCAGGGCCCAGAGGTCTTTTTATAAATAGAGACACTGTCTTTTAGTCTACCATGATGGTGCTTTTACCAATACCACTCTCAAAATTTTTGTGGGTGCCTTAGTCCTTCCAGCTGCTCTAACAGAATACCACAGACTGGGTGGCTTATAAACAACAGAAATTTAGTCCCACAGTTCTGGAGGACGGAAGACCAAGAGGGGGCGCCAGCATGGTTGGGTTCTGGCGATGGCCCCCTTTCAGGTTATGGACTGCCAACTTCTCATGTGTCCTCACAAGGGTGTTTTCTCAGGCCTCTCTCATAAGAGCACTAATCTTACTATTCACAAAGACTCCACCCTCGTGACCTAATCACCCCCAAAGACCTACCTCTGAATACCATCGTTTTGGGATTAAGATTTCAACAGACGGATTTGGTGGTGGGGGAGGGGGAGACACAAACATTCACACCTTAGCGGTGGGCTTTACATGTACTTGATTCCATGCGCCAAAAACCACACCCCAAATTCTTTTCAAGACATGCCTCTGAATTTACTTTGAGCACATTAAGCTTCTACAGAAACATAGTCTTAACCTTTATGGGAGCACCCTTATCCGGCTGAAAGGATCTACCAAGCGCCACCCTAAAAACGCATGTCGCAGCTACATCTTCAATTGATATTTACCGAGTCCAAAGTTTTAGATACGGACTTCTTCCTTAAGTCGTGTGGGTAAAGGCCTCACATTTGATGGATTTAGAAAGTCTCATCTTTCAATGCTGCAACTTTTGCACTCTCACCATTGCTTCTAAATTCAGCTTGCAAATAGGTCATTTTCTTTTTTTATAAAGATTTTATTTGAGAGAGAGAGAGAGCACGTGCACGCAAGTGTGCACCAGTTGGGGGGGAGGGGCAGAAGGAGCGAGAGAGGCAGGCTTCCCCGCTGAGCAGGGAGCCCAACGTGGGGCTCGATCCCAGGACCCTGGCATCATGACTGAGCTGAAGATAGGCGCTTAACTGACTGAGCCACCCAAGCTCCCCGCAAATTGGTCATTTTCTGAGTGCATTTTTGTGTGTGTGGTAGAACCCTATCAAGTGAAGTGAGTAGCAACCAGCCCATGTTTTCAACATTTGCCTTATTCTTTTTACCCAATGGTGCAAATTTTGTTAGATACACTTTCTTTCTCATAAATTACTCATAAGTTTACTAGGGCGGCCATAACAAAGCACCAAAGACTGGGAGGCTTCGACATCAGAAATTTATTTTCTCACAGTTCTGGAGGCTAGAAGTTAAAAAAGAAAAAAAAAGAAAAGGAAAGGAAAAACTGTCAGCAGGGTTGTTTCTCCTCAGGTCACTCTCCTTGGCTTGTAAATGGCCTTCATTTCCCTGTGTCCTCATGGCCATTTCTGTGTCTGTTTCCTAATCTCCTCTTTTCATAAGGACCAGTCAGATTGGACTAGGCCCACCCATACAACATCATTTAACTTAATCACCTCTTTAAAGACCCTATGTTCAAATACAGACACATTCTGAGATACTGGAGTTTAGGACTTCAACATATAACTTTTGGAGGGACATAATTTAACCCACAACTTTTACCAGAGGCAATTTTGTCAATTAATAATATAGACCTCCAATTTTTCAGCTTTGTTAAACAGGTTCTTACTACCCCACCACCTGGTCCCAAAGCAATTCCATATATTTCTGGGTTTTGTTATGTGAGTACACCATTTCTAGGTACCGATTTCTGTACCTATCAATATTACCACAGTAATGCAATTACCACATTGCCACAATAATGTAACAACCTCGACCTCTCTGTGACTTATGCTTATAACCACATTTACTTCTTTTTTTAATCAAATCTCACTCTAGGTCTGTGCGTTGGCCGGGGTTTGGATGATTTTGGCTAATCTTGTGTCTAGGCTTCAGATTGGGGTTGGCTCTTCTCTACATGCTCCATTCTGAGCTTCAAGCTGAAAAGGCTGGGGCCCCGGGGACATGTTGTACTCCTGGATGCAGCCAAAGTGCCAGAGTGCAGGCCAAACAATGGAGGACATTTAAACCTCTATTTCCATCATGCCTGCTAACAACCAACCAGCCAAAGAAAGTCATAGGGCACCAAGTCTGAAACCAAGGGGTGAAAATGCATCTTTAGTTCATGACAAAACCACGGCGAGAGTATGGATGAATCCTACTGCAGAGAATTAAGACATGGCACCAATCATTCAATCTACTACAAATCTAACCTCTCTGTACACTTTTCTCAGATGAGGCTTGGATTTTGATCTGAGAATGCGTTAAATCCATTTATTCCACTCCTGAGTTACAGACTATGGTTCTCATATATTTTAATTCTGATATTTTTTCATCCCAGAGGGCATTATTATTTTGTGCTATACAGCCAACTTTCATTTAGATTTACCAACACATTCTTCTTGAACTTTGTTCTTCCTCCCTCTCTGATTCACCATTTGAGGTCATTTTATTTTTTTTGCCTGAAGAAGTCTAGTAGTGTTTTTGGTTTGGGGGGTGGGGCTTCAGGTCTACTGGTAATGAATTTCCCCAGATCTCATTTGTCTGTAAATATCATTTCCCTTACATTCCTAAGGGATTTTTTTTTTTCAAATATAAAATCTAGGTTAGCAGGACTTTTTTTTTTTTTCTTCACACTTTGAAGGTATGATTCTTCTGCGTTCTGGTTTCTATTGTTTGAGAAGTCAGTCCTCAGCTTAATTACTGCTCCTTAGAAAGTAATCTGCCTTTTCACTCTGGCTGTTTTTAAGGTTTTTTTTGTTTTTTAAGTTTTCAGCAGTTTTACTTTGACATGCCTAAGTGTGGTTTGCTTTTTACGAATTCTGATTGAAGTCTGTAATGCTCTGGAACCTGAGGCTTGACTTATTGCATCAATTTTCAAAAAAACCCTAAGCCATTATTTCTTCAGATATTGCTTCTGCCTCATCCTCTCCACTTCAAGGACTCCAATTACATGTATGTTAGACCTTGGTACTGTATCCTCTATATTTGTCTATATCCTGTATTTTCTACCCTATTCTCTCTGTGCTTTAATTTGGATATATTCCTCTGACCTAACTCTAGCTTTATTAGTTTCCTCTTTTCAGCTATGTATAACTTGCTAACAAACACTATCCATTGAATTTTTTTTTAAAGATTTTATTTATTTATTCGACAGAGAGAGAGACAGCCAGCGAGAGAGGGAACACAAGCAGGGGGAGTGGGAGAGGAAGAAGCAGGCTCATAGCAGAGGAGCCTGATATGGGGCTCGATCCCATAACGCCGGGATCATGCCCTGAGCCGAAGGCAGACGCTTAACCGCTGTGCCACCCAGGCGCCCCTATCCATTGAATTTTTTACCTCAGTTATATTTTTCAGTTATAGGATTTCGATTTGGTTCTTTTTTTTATAGTTCACAGGTCTGATAAAATTCTCAATCCTGTCTTTCATCCTCTTAACCATATTAAACATAGTCCTTAAAAAGTCTTCAGGAAAACTGCATTACCTCGATTCTCTATAGATCTGTTTTTCTGTTATTTCTCTTGTTTTACAATCATTTGTCTAAACTCCGTGGATGCCTATTTCTGACTGAGCATGAACACTGCACATGAACAACGGTAGAAATGATGTGAGGCCTATCATGAGGTTATCTCTCTCCGAAGAGAATTTATGTTCGCTGCCGGTAAGGACTGAAATGATTTGAATGGCGTCCCAATTTGTGGTCCCCAAATAATCAATGCATTGGGGTACCTCTCTGGTGGTTCCCAGACTTAAATTTTGTCCACCTAGGGCATGAGTGTGATAAAAATGCTGCTCAGAGTCCTGGCTTCTCAGCCATTCCTCTGGACTTGGCAGATGCCTCTCAGGAAAAAGCATCCCAAATGCCAGGTCAACCTCTCATTTCCTTTTTCTCTTGGTTATTGGCTTCATAACTATTCATTCCCTCGTTAGTTCTCTGATGCCTTCTGAAAACAGAAGTCCTCCACGGACTTTTTAATTTCACTTATCTGAAAGCCGCATGGGAATTCTAATTTGGATAGAACATGTTTCCTGTGCCAGTTATTAAGTTTTGTCTTTCAGCTCTTTCCTTCCCCTTATATAAACTGCCTTGTGGTGCTGGGGCTGAGACTCTGGAAACAAATATTTCTGTGCTGGCAGATATCCCACTAGACTCTGCCCATAAGGACACTGGCGAGTGATTACAGGATCTGTTCCTGTGAGCATCACCTCAGCTATACTTCTTCAACCAGGCAGAGTAGATTCTTCCCACAGAAGACAGTCTGAAGTTTTTCAAAGACTTGCAGAACCAGCCTCAGGCACCTCCTTCTCAGAACTCTGGCTGCCAGTTCCACTACCCCTCACTAGCAGTGTACATGCACTATAGAGACCCCTCCTCTAGGCTTAGAGACCCTGGCCCTAGCTGGTCAATCATTCCCCCTCCCCAGAGGCCTGGCTTCCAACTCTGCAGAGGCCTTCCTCTAAGTCGGAATATTTTCAGGTCATATTTATCCTTGAGCTCTATGAGTGGTAGCTAATTCCTACACTTGTACCTCCATGGTAACTTGGGATTCCAGTTCTTTGGTTAATGATGTTATTTCATGTTAACTATTTTTTTTATTTTATTTTTTTAATTTTATTTATTTGACAGAGAGAGAGACAGCCATCGAGAGAGGGAACATAAGCAGGGGGAGTGGGAGAGGAAGACGCAGGCTCCCAGTGGAGCAGGGAGCCTGATGGGGGCCTCGGTCCCAGGTCCATGGGATCACACCCTGAGCAGATGCGTAATGACTGAGCCACCCAGGCGTCCCTTATGTTTACTTTTTTTTTTTAATTCAATTCCCTCTGTTCAAATAACTAGTGTGCTTTCTGTCTCCTGACTGGTTTCTGACTGATCATCCCCATCCTTGTCCTTCTTCTATTCTCATTTTCTTTACCTCACAGAATGATTAGATAATTTTGGGCCCACTTACAATACTGTGCCAAGGCTTTACTATACTCTAATTCTACATCTAGAATTTCTATTTGGTTCTTTTTCAAATCTGTTTGGGTCATTCTTTATACTTTCAGGTTTCCTGCATGTATTTTCCCACATGCATTTTTAAGCTGGTGCTTAACTCTCTTAACATATTGAATATAGTAATTTGGAAGTTGTAATAATTTCATTTTCTCAACCTCTGTGAGTCTGTATCTGCTTCTTGGTCTTCCTGGTTCTTGTGGTAGCTTGTTTCCCTGAATGTTTATGTGGCTGGCTGGCTGGCTGGCTGGCTATCTATCTATATATCTATTTTTACCATGAGCTGCTAATTTTCCTTGGAATTTTATTTGTAGGATGAAGATCTGCAAGAATAACTGCAGAATAGATATCCTAGGCAGAATACTAAAGTGTACATGCATAAATATCACCAAACTGGCCTCCTCATACCCCTCCACCACAGCATTATCCAAATTTTTGCCCTGTTGATAGGTACAAAATTTATATACAAATATATATATAATATATAAATTTATATATCACTGACCAGTGGTGAGAATACTAGAATCCTTCTCAAATCAGAATGTTTTACATTCTGTCTATACTTTACAAGTATAGACACATAGCTAGGTCTGGACTTATTAAGAATCCTATCATTTTGCTTAACTACAATCTTCTTGAAATTCTTTCCTCTAGGATGTCAATTTTTAGTTTTGAATCCCCAAAAGATCCCCCCTTGTTGGGGGGAATGGTAATTTAGGGAGGGATGCTATTAATACTAAAGGATTTATATGTTTGGTGTGAAGGGTACTTGGGGTCACAGGCATAATTGCCAAAATGGAGAGTTTGGGTGGTATTACCCAGAGCAAAAGCCAACTCTATTGTTAGGTGGTGAGGCTATACAGATGTTGAAAGGGCAGTCTGCAAAGGTCTTGGCTAATACTGAAAAAGATTTCATTTGAAAGTGAGCAGTCTTTCTCTTTAACATATTTTTTGGATGATGTTAGATTGTGAAGCTATTGTGCAAATAACTGCACAATCACTGTGTTATTCACGGTGGACTATTAATTTCTTAAAATTACCAGTGAGCAACGCGAAGCATACAGGGTATCGATTACACTGTGGGAACGCTCACATAGAATGCCAAAGGCTTTCCCTTCCCTGACAAACCTCTTTTATGCAGCTGAGCCATCTGCATGCAAAACACATCTTCAAATGGTGCCTCAGAAAACGACTGACCGCTGGGCAAAGCAGGTGTGGGCTCTAGTTCCGGAACTGCTACTACTATTGTGCGACCACAGGCAATCCAGGTGACCCTCGGTAGCCTTTGGTTGGTTATCTGCGGCTACATGTGATCTTTGCAGGCTCTGCGCCCTGATATTCTGTACAGCACACTCTAGAGAAATTGCATGAGCCAGGAAAGATGTTCCCTACATGAGCGAGGGCTGAGCCTTGTGCAGACACTCATCTGCACACATACTTCCCACACTCCTTTCACGGTGTTTTTGGCACATCTGTGCTTGAATAAAAAAGAGTGTCCCTGAACTCAACTGTCCAGAGTTTGAGGTAGAACTTCCCCTACCGCCCGCCACCCCCAACACATTCCCGGAACTTGGTTTACCTCTTCTGAAAACCCTATCCCTCAGGAAACTTGCTGAGGGCAGCCCACGCCTAGTCCCCGTCCGCGCACACTTGTCCCGAGCACTGCGGCCGGAGACTCCGTCCACCTTCCCGCGCACACCAGTCCTGGGCATCCGGAGGGAGCAGCCCCCGACAGGTTCCACATTTCCACGTACACCTGTCCCAGGCACTGACCAGGGGTTTAGCCCTCCACCTTCCGGCGTACACCTGCCCGGGGCACCAGCTGGGGGTTAGCCCGGACCCCGCCACCCCCCCGAGCACACCTGCCTGGGGGCAGAGCAGACCCGTCCTCGCTCCCGGGTACCGGAAGTGCGGCTACGCGCGGGACTACTTTTCGCGGACCCTCGGGCGGCGGGCGGAGGGATCCCGCGCAGGGTTCGTGTGGAGAAGACCTCGTGCGGGACGGGGACTTGGGCAGTGCGCCTGCGCGACCGCCGCCGCCGCCGCCCGTCTGCCAGCGTGAGGGGAGCTACCGCCACCGCCGCCACCGCCGCCTCGGTCTCCGTCTCCGCTGCCGTCTCGGCCCCGCGCCCGCCATGGCGCAGATCCTCCCCATCCGTTTCCAGGAGCACTTTCAGGTGAGACCCGGACTCTGGCGCCGAGGCCGGGCAGGCTACAGGGTGGGTCGCGCGCTCCGTCCTGTCAGCCGCGCCCCCGGCCGCCCCGCCTCCCGCGGGACCGGGCGGGGGCCGCGACTGGCCCGCCGCCCAGACCCGCGGCCCCCGGCCCTCGGCCCTGGACCCCGACTCCGGTGGACGCGGCGCGGCGCACAGACCCGGGCCGGTCGGGGTGGGCGGGTCGGTGTCGAGGCGAGCCGGCCGGTGCAGTGGGAGGGCGCGGTGGCCCGCACGTGCGGCCCCGCCAGGTGTGCTGGTCGCTGAAACCCGTTATCCGGTAGCGACGGTAGTCCTTCTCGGGCGGCACAGACCTCGGTGGCATGCTGAGAATGCCGGGTGATGGAAACCGAAGATCTGCCGAAACGTCCCCTTTCAGTGGTTTTGGGAGCTGTAAGCCCACTGACGAGCGATGCACTCGGATTCCAATCGCAAGCTTTACAACTCTAAAATCTGAGTCTGAGCCTAATTCTCCCCTTTGCGTCTCTCAGTTCTTAAATCTGAGTTTACGTCTCTTGGCTACCGAAGTCACTGGAGTAGTTTCGTGGGGGGAAGGGTCGTCAAAGCGTGTGACCAAAGTGGAAGAGGGATCATGGTGTGTTTTAATAAGACCCTTTTAATACAATAACACTTCCCCCCAAAGTTTAGCTTTTTAATGAGGTCCCAGTTTGTTGTTGTTCCAGCTTTCCTAATAGAGTTGTGCCTTAGGGAAATAAAGATTGGCTGCCTGTGTTTGACCGAGGGTTGTGTAGTGGCACCGTGTACAGTGCTTCACTCATATCACACGCATGTGTCACACCGGTGAAGGGTGATATGATTCTCATTTTACAGGTGAGGAGGTGGGGTAGTTGCCATTGGCTCTGTGCTTTATGTTAAGTCATCACAATCCTGGGGCACCTGGGTGGCTAAGTCTGTTAAGTGTCTGACTCTTGATCTCAGCTCAGGTCTGGATCTCACAGTTGTGAGTTGGAGTCCCCCCTCCCCGCCCCGCGTTGGTCTCCACGCTGGGCATGGAGATAAGATCCCATAAGATCCATATGATCTTCCCTGTTTTCTAGATGAGGAAACTGTGGCACAAAGATGTTAAATAACAGTCATTCAGCAAGTTAAGAGCAGGTTTCAGACTCAGGTCTTTGTGACTACACTGCGGGATTACAAGGAATGTGGTGGATTGGAAGGTCTTTTTTTTTCACAGCACAGAGCACTTTTAACTGTATCTAAATGGGAAAGGCCCCGGGAGTATAGTGACCAGTCAGATCCTCTTATTATGCAGATTGGAAACTTAATCCCTAGAGTATTCTTCCGTTGTCACTTAGTGATACAGCTGTGATTGTGTGGAGGTAGAAGTCTCCTGAACACCCATCTCTTGACAGTAATGTGAAATAGCAAAATACTACTGCTGCTGCTAATTAGAACAATATAATAATGTGAGCCATTTTATTGAGCCATTTTTCTTGGTAATCACTATACCATGTATTTTATAAATCTCATTTAATTTAGTCTTTATCATAACTGAGGCACAGAGAGAGTAAGCAATAAATGTAAAGTTACACAACTAGTAAGTGACAGCTTGGGTTCTGACTCTGATCTCTGACTCCAAAGCCTGTGCCTTAGCCGTTAAATATGTTCCCTTCAAAAGCCAAGGAAGCAGTAAGGCATTTTAAGTTCCTAATGAAGTTCATAATGTCTTGAAGAAATATATTCTATTACCTGAAAAATACTTGTGACTTGTTAACATACAAAACTTGTGGCCATGTAAATGTGGTTTGTGGTCTCTAGCATTAACCAGCTGTTGAGGTTGCTCGGCACTCCTTGGTTTTCTAGTCTGGACGCTCTCCCTTAGCTGCAGACATTTCAAAATTTCCACTTGTTCCTTAAAACTCTGATCCTGCCACTCCCCCTTGCTGGCAGCATTTGATTGGAGAAACAGAAGCCATAAACTGGGATATTCCTCACCTTCATGCCTGCAGCCTTACAAACCTGTCTGCAGTTGCTCTTTTCTGCCTTCCTGTTATCTCAAAAGTGGGGTTTTTTTTTTTCTCTTTTGTGTGTTCTGGATCCTACATTCTTCCCCTGTTTAACAGGGCCTTGCTCAGTAGCATCTTCTCTTTCCTGTGTTTTCATCCATTCCCTCTTGGTGGCTTCTTCCCTGTTTGTGTTTAAACATGTTCACATCTCTTCTGTCTTTATGCAAACAAACTTCTCCCTCTCCCCTGGGCCCTTGAAGCTCTTACCTCACAGCTAGACATCATGAAAGAATTACCTTATCCTTCTATCTCTTCCCTTATATTCCGTAATAACCTGCAGTCTGGTTTTTGCCCCCACTGTTCCCCTGCATCTGTTCTTGCCAAGGTCACAAGTAGTCATGCAGACTTTTTTTGTAAAGGACCGGATAGTATATAGGTTAGGCCTTTGAGGGCCATGTATTGTCTCTTGTCACATATTCTCCCACCCCCCCCCCTTTTTTTTAAATTTTGTAAAAAGTGTAAAACCCATTTTTAGTTGGGCTATACAAAAACAGTCTGTAGTTTGCCAGCCCCCGCTACAAAAAAATGAATTCAAACCCCAGCATCACAAACATCTTCGATAGTTGACACTGTGCTTTACTGCCTCCTCATGACCCTTTCTCTGTTGCTTTTGGTCCTACCACAGTCTCCCAGGGTTTCTCCTATCTCTCTGCCCACACCCGAGTTTCCTTTGTGGGCTCCTCTTAGGAATAAGCCTGGGGTCTGTCTTGAGCCCCTTTGTCTTTTCATTTTGTATGCTCTACTGGGTGATTTATATGTATTCCATATGCTCAGTGTTCCCAGGCAGGCTGCATATTTTTGCTGAGCCTCAGAGATGCATGTAGGAGAGACATTAGCAGGCTCTGGTTAAGAGCACAGACTGAGGACAAACGGAAGGGTTTGAATTTGAACTCAGGCACTTACTGGCCAAGTGAATTTGGGCAATTTTTGTAATCTTTTTGTGTGTCCATCTCTACATCTATATTATAGAGATAAAAGGTATAGTTTTTACCTCATACAGCTATTGTGAGATTTTGAACTAATAAATGTGATAAATGTAAGGTGTGGGACAGTGTCTGGTACCTAATAGTAAGATTGTCTGGCTTAAAGTTCATTGGTAAATGCTTCCGTCTTGCTTCCAGGATGAAAATGCCAGACTCCCCAGTGCCCCATAAAGCCCTGCCTAATCCAGCACCTGCTCAGCTCTCTTGCTGTTCCCCGTCTTGTCCTTCAGGACCTTCCCTGGAGCCCAACACTCTTACCTGTGGGCTTTTGCACATGTTACTGCCTCTTTCCCAGAATGTTCTTCCCCTCGCTTTTTAAAAATTTTTTATTTATTTTATTTTATTATTTGAGAGCAAGAACAAGAGAGAGAGAGCACGTGCACGCACGAGCAGGGGGTAGGGGCAGAGGGCAGAGGAGAAGCAGACTCCTCGCTGAGCAGGGAGCCTGATGCAGGACTTGATCCTAGGACCCTGGGATCACTTTATATTTTGTGAATCTAATTATCTTTTTTCTGTTTTTAATTTCGGTTTGTTTCATATGAAAATTCTTCGGTCAGATTTTCCCCAGAGGGAGAACAATAGTATTATAATAGTCAGTGGGAAAATAGAAATCAGCATATAGGGGGTCGCCTGGGTGGCTCTGGATTTTGCTGGGGTCATGATCTTGGGGTCATGGGATTGAGCCCCATGGGGGGCTTTATGCACAGCAGGGGGGTCTGCTTGGGATTCTCCTTCTGCCCCTCCCTCCCCCCCCCAAGATAAAGAAATCTTTAAAAAAGAAAAAAACCAAATCAGTGTATAGGAACTTTTATTCTACTTTTTAGGAATGTACCCAGAGAAGAAGCTGTACTTCTGTATCTAATGCATTAGAATAAAGCGTCCTTCCACTTCAGCTTGAGATACTACCAATTTATTTAACTTTACTTATTCTGTCACCCTTTTATTTTTTATTTTTTATTTATTTTTTTTAAAGATTTTTTTTAAAGATTTTATTTATTTATTTGACAGAGATAGAGACAGCCAGCGAGAGAGGGAACACAAGCAGGGGGAGTGGGAGAGGAAGAAGCAGGCTCATAGCAGAGGAGCCTGATGTGGGGCTCGATCCCATAACGCCGGGATCACGCCCTGAGCCGAAGGCAGATGCTTAACCGCTGTGCCACCCAGGCGCCCCTGTCACCCTGCTTTTAGAGGAGGACTAGTTCTGCAGAAATATTTTTCTTCTATGTACTATTTGAACTTTTTTATATTCAGATATTTAAGTTTGAAGGTTGTTGCTATTTATGTTGAGAATGGAAAAAAGCTAAAGAGCTAAGAACTGATGACACCTTGATTCAGAAGAGGAATAGTTGTAATTTGAAATGCAAAACAGCTCAGTACACAGAGACCATATGAATACATCCCCTCAAGATTTTGATACGTAGCATATCTCTGAGGTGATGTTCTTAACAGAGTCTGCCAAGGTGATCTATGTAAATTATAGGAGCAACGTGGTCACTAGTCTTAATCAGTGCTTCCCAACCTAGGCTGGGAAACACCTCCGTAGGCGCCCATCTTAAACGTTTAATCAGAATCTCTGAGAGGTGGGGACTTTGGCCTTTCTTTCCAGGTGAGTCTCACAAGTAGCTGGATTGAATCAATCTTTAATTCATAATTAAAGAGATTGATGTTTGAAGCCTTTTACATGTGAGTAGGGAAGGCAGAATTCTAAGGAGTAGATTGAGCTTGAATTGAAAATAGTCATGTGCACCTGTGTCTGCTGGAGAGGCCCCAGGGAGTCATTCTGAAAAGGGATGCTGTACTCACAGCCTAGTACATATTTGGTTTATGTTGCCATTACATAGCCATCGTATTTTGTAAAATGGTTTTTGGTATACTAAGACAAACAACAGTAGGCTCCTTGTGTCCTGAAATTGTTGTGCACCCATGTAAAATGTTTTTAAGGTCTTGTGTAAGCTGTTAAATTTTGTCCTGGGTGAACTGATGATTTTTGTATTGGAAGTAAATACTGGGCCAGTCATTTACCTTCTGACTTTCTTATTTACGAAGTGAAGAAAGTAGTGACCCAGTCACCCAGCGTGTGTGGAAGGGTCAGCCCTTGCGAGAGTATCCACAACAGTGACATGGTAATTGAGCAAATATTAAATGAATTAGGACAGGTCCTCCTTGGAAGAATCAGTTATCACCACAGAACATATTTAAATGTTCAAAATCTCCAAACTGCACTTTTTGAGTTTATTGGGTTAAAAGAGTTACCGTGTGCTAGGAGGATCTTAGTCAATGTCCCTTTCCACCAGATTCTTGAGCAAAATCTATAGCTAGGGCAAAGTCTGTCTGGAACAAGCTTTAAAGTAATACATATACATGGGAAGAATAGCCCCCAATAGAACGTAAAAATGAAAATTAAACCTTTCTGGACACCTGGGTGTCTCAGTAGATTAAGTGTCTGCCTTCCACTCAGGTCATGATCCCAGGGTCCTGGGATGGAGCCCCACATCAGGCTTCTTGCTCGGCGGGGAGCCTGCTTCTCCCTCTGCCTGCCGCTCCCCCTGCTTGTGCGCACTCTCTCTCTCTCTCTTTCTTTCTTTCTCTTTGATAAATAAATATATAAAACCTTAAAAAATTAACCCTTTCTGTTCAAACACTGGGTTTCTTTTCCCAGAAGAAACTACTATTAAGGAAACTATTATATCTTTCAAAAAAATAATTAAAAGAATCCTGTTACAAAATTCCCTTCCTTTTGCTTTTGTAACTTAACAGAGTTTGAAGATCTTTCTTTAAGATTACATACAGATTGCAGCATGTATTTGACAGTATTGCTTACTAATAGCCTTCTGGGGCAGTAGTTGTTGACACCTGTCACCCCATCCTGCAAGTATTTCTTTGCTTTCCCTTGCTGTTTCACCAAATCTATTCCTTTCAGTCTGTTCTATATTTTCTTCCTTTGCTTCTCTTGCTTGAGTCCTGCTGACGGCCTGCATGCCAGGGAGAGATTACGATCTCCCTTGGCTGGCTGAAGAAGGATGCCACAGAGCTGGGCCAGCAAAGTTCAATGACAAAATTAGAATCCAAGCAGATCTTGACAGGCTGGAATCCAACTAGTTGACATTTAACAGGTATAAATATAGGGTCTTATGCATTGGTTTTAAAATACAGAAAACCTACATTGGTGTAATTTGAGAGAAGTTCTGTAAAGCACGATACAGATGTAATTTTTAGAGTACCCTGAACTAACCTAGTCCTAGAATTTTAGGTTAGTTCTAGAAAAGACCTCAGTATCATCATTCTTCATAGGTCCTCATTTACAAAGCTCCCTCTTTAAGCTAGGAAAAAGCTTGCTGGTAAGTTTGACATATAAAATATATATTTTTAAGTTACTTTAAATTATTTTTTGACTGCCTAAAACTTGTAACTTCTTTACTAATTAATTATTGAACATCCATGTGCTGGGCACAGTGGTAAGGCAGTGAATAAGCCTGAGGACACATATATACAGGAGAAAGGACTAGCATCTTCAAAGACAAGAGGCATGAAAACCTGGAGTGTTCAGTGCAACTGGAACGTTTGGGCTCTTTGATACGGGCAGTTGGTGTTTTCACCAACAGCCCTGTGTAAACACAGCTGCAACCCTCCCAGTCAGACTGCCATCCCTAAGCCCCTTAAATATAGAAACCACAGGACTGTTGGATGAGTAATTTCTTTTCATGTTTTCCCCAGTGTCGAATTTGAATTTGGATTCATTTAATTGCAGGCCTTGAGACCAGAAAAGGATTATTAGGTAGTATCTTGTGTACTTTTGCCTAACTCGTATATGGACTGTTTTAAATGTGTATCTAGGTTACCTTTCAGAATAATTATTACAGGAATCAGGAGTCCGTAGTTACTACTACTAACTAATGAGAAAACATCGCTTTGAGCACACCACTTCTCTGGGATTCTGTTTCTGCATATGGAGTAAAGCTTAGTGGTATTTGATATTTTATTCATTTATTTATTACTTATTTATTTATTTAGAGAGAGTGAGGGCATGCACGCACAGAGGGGAGAGAGAGAATCTGAAGCAGAACCCCCAACCCCCGTCATTGAGCGTGGAGCCCACTGTGGGGTTTGATCCCACAACCCAAGATCATGACCTGAGTCAAAATCACGAGTTAGAGGCTGAACTGACTGAGCAGCCAGGTGCCCTGGTATTTGATATTTTGGATGTAATGGTTCTTTTTGTGGGATTGTCCTGTGTTTGGTATCCCTGGCCCTAGCCCAGTAAATGCTAGTAGTGTTCCGTAGTCATTGTGCAATTCAAATTGCCCCTGTCTGTTTCCAAAGACTACAGGATACCACCCCTGTTTGAGAACCACCATCTTTCTTTCTTCTAGTTCTAATAGTCTCTGACTTATTTTGGGATGCACTGTTCTCAGTGTCTTACCTTATCCAAATGCCATGAATGCATGTATATGCTCTTGTGTGAGGAACTGGACTCAGTCACTAATATTCAAGAACATACTGTGCTCAAGAGATTGGGTACACCGGGGCACCTGGGTGGCTCAGTCGTTAAGTGTCTGCCTTCGGCTCAGGGCGTGATCCTGGTGTTATGGGATCGAGCCCCACGTCAGGCTCCTCTGCTGGGAGCCTGCTTCTTCTTCTCCCCACTCCCCCTGCTTGTGTTCCCTCTCTCGCTGGCTGTCTCTATCTCTGTTGAATGAATAAATAAAATCTTAAAAAAAAAAAAAAAGAGATTGGGTACAAATATTTCTTAATATTTGGAGTTGAAATCAGAATGTTGCCATATTAACCCAACATGATCCCCAAACTAAGAATAAAGTGAAAATTTAGAAAATATAGGCCCACTTAAGTGTATGGCTCTGAAATGTAAAGATTTGACAGTGTTGGGTGCTTGAGTGTTAGGGTGCTCCCTAAATGTTACTATATGCTTATATAGTATAATGCTTATAATAATTCATAATAAAAAAAGGAAGACTGTGTAGGTCTCCTGGGAACTTACTTTCACCCTGTTTGCTTCTCTTCCCCTCCCCACCCCCGCCTCTGCTCCCAAGGAACTTTTCATTGTCCTATTATCAGCAACTTCATATAGTTCAACCTAATAGTAATTGTAAGTCTCCACAGTCTGTGGGCTCTGGATAGTGTGACTGTATCTTATGTATCTTACTGTTTTCAGAGTCTAGTTAGTGGCTAGTGGGTGGTATATATTTAGTACTTATTCATGGAATGAATGTATGAAAATTACTTGCTATGAAAAAGTCTTAACTTTCATTCACTACACTACATTTACTGTCATTAAGCTGCTACTTCAGATGTGTGAAAATAAAATGTGAATTTCAAACAACTCAGTATTGTGGCTCAGAGCACAAGCTTTATTCACAACTGTCTCATCATTAATCAGCATTGTGACTTTGGGAAGATTTCTTAACCTAAAAGCCTTGTGTTGCTCTAGTGTAAATTGTGTGTGGCATAACTTGCCTCCTGAGTTAGCAGAAAGGTCGGATGAGGTGACCTGTTGTCCTGGAGCCTGTTCCACTCAGCAGCTGGAATATTCAATATGTACTAGACTCTACCACAAGAAACAAATAAGATACAGTCCCTGCTTTGAGGAGTTCATGGGAAGAAATGATCGAATAAAGAATTATACTAGCAGTATCAACAGCCTCATTTGTACCTCTTCCAAAGCCTGATAGTTATTTTTAATAAGCTTTTTTGCCAGCATAAACTTTTATACAAGTTCACACAGGGTAACAGGTACTAAAGGGTCAAGTCAATAGCAGTAGGGTTTGAATTGAGCAGAACAATGTTCAGAAGCAAAAGATATTTGTAGGTAGGTTGGGGCAAGAGAATTTTATAGAAATAAGCATGATTATTCATAGAGGTGATAGAAATTTCATGAGTGTGTATTTTCCCAGGGTTTTTCATTGAAGCTTAGTTCATTAATAGGTTTTTTTTAAACCAGGCACTATGTGTAAAGTGGCCTTTGAAGAAAGGTGCCTGATTTAAGTTTTACACAAATTCAAGCAATCTATCTACCACCAAAGATGTACCAGACCTGTTGACTTTTTATTAACCTTAGGCTTGCCAGGAAGTATTTAAACTGGGAAGCTAAATCAGATTTTATGATTTGTGGAGTTGCTTTAAGGAAGAACTCTTGGCTAGTTGTCATTGCTTGCTTTTGGAGAAACGAGTTTTTGTGTTTTCTTCCTTTCTCCTCTCTTCCCCTGCCTTCACCTCTCCAAGACCCCCTTCCTGCTGAGGCTCTCCTTATTTGTGAGATATTCTTTGTGGACCCCTCCACCCCTCCTCCCATCTGATGTCTTCCTGTCTGTATCACTCATGGCATCCTTCCTTCTTCCTGGTATTATCCTTATTCTTGTGTGTTCTTTTTTTTTTTTTTAAAGATTTTATTTATTTATTCAACAGAGATAGAGGCAGCCAGCGAGAGAGGGAACACAAGCAGGGGGAATGGGAGAGGAAGAAGCAGGCTCATAGCAGAAGAGCCAGAAGATCCCATAATGCTGGGATCACGCCCTGAGCCGAAGGCAGACGCTTAACCACTGTGCCACCCAGGCGCCCCTTATTCTTGTGTGTTCTCATCAGCCTGCGGGAGTGTAAGCTCCTTGAGAGTTGACTCATGGCCTGCTGTTGATGCATTGCCTGTACCTATTAAAGGTGTAGAAACACAAGTCAGTGTTTGCCCTAAATAATCACTTAATGTTAAGTTTTTTCTAAACTCTTGTATAACTTTTCCTCCTCCTTTTGTTAGACTTTGCTATATAGTGGGCTAGATTTAATCTGTTTCAGAGAGGAAAGATTACTTTTAATCAAATGTTTCTTTTCTCTTTAGCTCCAAAACCTGGGAATTAATCCAGCCAACATTGGGTTCAGCACACTGACCATGGAATCTGATAAGTTTATATGTGTCCGAGAGAAGGTTGGCGAACAGGCGCAGGTAGTGATTATTGACATGAGCGATCCAATGGCGCCCATCAGGCGGCCCATCTCTGCTGAAAGTGCCATCATGAATCCAGCCTCTAAAGTGATAGCTCTGAAAGGTAAGCCTGATGGGATTTTCAGAAAGGAATTTTACCTCACTTTACCTGCTTTGTTACCTTACATATCAGACAACTGTCAGTGAACTCACAGCAAAGTGTCATCAATAATATTAAACTTAATTCCAAAAGTTTTAGCCAAAGCTATGTTTTACATACCTTATTTAATGAGAGGTCCCTGAGCACCTGAGGTTTTTGTGACATCACGCATACAGCCCAATACAGGAGGGAGCGAATGCCCAGGGCCTCATCCTCATGACTGCTGCGTCTGGAAAGGCCAACACCACACTGCACATGTTCACCAGTAGGGCCTTGTGGTTTCCTGGACTTCATGCTGGGCTGCTTTACAGTGCTGCTCCAGGCAACCTAGAGTATGAGCCGCGGTACTACTTCTCTGGTAAAACACATTGATGACTATATGGCTGTTGATTAATAGAATTTTGCTTCCCCGAACTCAGGGGATGTTGGGTACTTGAAACCTTCTAGTTACTTTGAGAATATAGAATCTTTTCATCTTCCCATGATTTGGGAAATTGAAAGGATCATGTATATACTGGACTTGTTAATATTTTATGCAAGATGTATTTATCACTTACCTTGAAAAGTGAAAGTTCTTTCTGAAGCTAAAATTAGTGAATGCCAAATATTAGCTTTGCCTGTGCTTCTGTTTTATTACAGAAATAAGGTCTACTTTGACCTTTCGGTAGGTAAATGGACATCTAGAAGTTATGACCTTTCTATTTTAAAAAAGCTGATTTTTTTTTTACTTCAAACGATCTTTTCTTCTATCAGCTCTATTTCTTGTCAAAATATTTTTTTGAACATGGAGTGTAAACAGTATAAACTAATTTTAGTTGAAGAAATTGCTAACCTTTATGGATTCTTCATGATCCTTTTGGCTTTTCTGTATTTTCTATTTTGCAATATTTTTGAGAGGCCTTATTTATCATGTTGTTTGCTGTTTGGTATATTCTCTGCGGGTCTCAGAGATGACCAGCATTTTAGTCTTCCTGGTCCTCAGATGCACTTCTCTTTACCGGTGTGAACTGTGAATCTCCTGGAGGGGGTTGTTGGAGTGTGGCAGGGGAATGGAGAGAACTCAGTAATAACTATGTGCTGTCAGTCCCCTTTAAGCAAAGGCCACTGGCAACACACCTGAAGTTGAACAAGTTGGGTTTATTACTTGAGTCAGCAAGGGCGAAACCACACCATGGGGAGCTGGGACGTATCACACTATTATTAGAGGGTGTTAGAAAGAACGTTTTGTAGGATTTGGGATTTGGTTGGGTGATTTGGGGGATGGTCTAAGGAAACAGGAGTTTGCCGTAGATTGGGTGCTGTTGAAAGTGGGAGTAATTTTACAATTAAGTTATCTCAATAAATCTTACCTATAAAGAAGGGCAGATTAGAGTGAGGATAAAGCTGGCATTGTGGCATTGGTTAAAGAAGTAGTGGTCACTCATTTCAGCCACGAGAGGGGCTGTTGGTATTTTGTGGGTTGCACGTTTACCTTGTTTTTGTCTGTACTTAGTAAAATTCTGAAGTGACCTTGCTTTGTCTCACTTTATCATGGTCTTAGAGGGACTTGTCTGAAGTTGGTGTTCTCTGAGATGGTTTATGGCCACTAGGAGAGCAAGATGGCCTGGCTGTGAGGACCAGGCCAGCTTTCTGATGGCAAGGGCTGGTACTTTTTTTTTTTTCATTCTCAGTGTTCATGTGAATTTTTTCAGCTATAGTAATTGAGTACTGTTTTCTTCTGCATGAGAAAGTGTGAGCTGTGATAAAATTTTAAGTATCCTATTTTTACTGCAATCTTAGGCATTAGGCCATTAGGATGATCTTGGACCCTTGTAGTACAAATTGTGGACAAGTGTAGCAGTGTGTTTCAAAGACCCTAGACCAAAATGAGGAAAACTTTCTTTTCTTTTTTTAAGGTATTTGTACAGCAGCTGAATTACAGAGATAATTTAATTATACTTTTATTGTTTCACATGACTTAACTGTTCCATAGGTCCCAATGTAAAAGCATAAAAGTGAAATCAAGGGGCTTGGTCTTGAATCTCACAGATATCCCATTTTGACTGGTGAACTCTTGTGATTAGAAGGGGGCTTGTGATGAGATGGACCTTTTTTTTAAAAAAGGTCTGCCATCACAGTTTGCCCTTTTATCTGGCTGCGAGTTCCTGAGGTGCTCAGCCCATATCACTGCCCATCCTTCTGGAGACGCTTGGAGCGTATTCACTCACCCCAGTCTCTCTTCAGACTGTCTCTACTGGTGCTTTTGTGGTGAATATTTTAAAACCAGAGATACATTTTTACCCTTGACTAAAAAGAACAGGAAGCGGGGGTAGAATTCCTCATCAGTTGGTCATCATCTTAATGGCACGTTAGTACACTAAGTGAAGGATCAGTAAATTGTTGGTTTTATACAGCCCCAAGCTAAGAATGGTTTTAATATTTTTAAAGAGTTGTAAAAACAAATATGTGACAAAGATCTTATATGTCCCTATATAGAAAAAGTTGACTGACTACTTGCATTACTTGCCCAAGTATATTTTTTACTTTTATTATGAAACATAGCCCTTTGAGTAGTCGGGTGTATTTCTTTTTACAAACTCTAACTTTTTCCCTTAATTTTTAGAGGTAGATTGCATATAGGCTAATACGGTGCTAGCCTAGCCGGTAGCTCTTGGCCCAGGTGGGGAGGGGAGAGGTGGTGAGATGGAGCCCCCTGGTGGTAACACATTCTTCACCTTGACAACTGGAATCTGACAGCAGGTTGATTCCCAAAGGACGTTGGTAGGGTTTTCTTGGTTTTGTTTTGTTTTGTTTTATTCTTTGCGACACTAAATGTTTTGTACATCATGTAAAACAAGTTCTTTTTAACCAGTTTAAGGACAGCTTGACAAGTTTTCCAAGTAGAGGAAATTTCCTCTATGATCCCAGGCTATTTGAAACTAAAAGGTACCCCAGCCTACAGTTGAACTTCTAGTCCAGTCTTTTTTTCTTTCTTAACCATTTTATTCAGGTATAATTTATCTGCCATAAAATTCACTTATTCTAAGTGTAGAGTTCAGCGATTTTTAGTAAATTTATTGAGTTGTGGAACCACCACCATGCTCTAGTTTTAGAACATTTCTACTACCCCAGAAAGCTCCTTTATTCCTATTTGCAGTCATTCTCCACTCCCACCTTCAGCCCCAGGCAGCTACTGATCTGTTTTCTGACTGTAGATTTGCCATTTATGGAAATTTCGGATAAGGAAATCATACAACATACAGTCTTCTATATCTGGCTTCCTTCAGTTAGCATAGTATGTTTGAGGTTCATTCATGTTGTAGCTTGTATCAGTAGTTAGTACCTTTTTATGGTTAAGATTTCAATACTTCATTATTCCATGGATATATCACATGTTGTTTCTCTGTTTACCAGTTCAATGGACATTTGGATTGGTTCCAGTTTTTGGCCATTAAGGATATTGCTGCTATGAACATTTGCCTTCAAGTTTTTATGTGGATGTATATTTCCATTTTTCTTGGGTAAATACCTAGGAGTGGAATTGCTGGATCATATGGTAAATTTTTTTAGCTTTTTAAGATACCACCAAACTGTTTTCCAGAGTAGCTATACCATTTTGTGTTCTTGCCAACAGTGTACGAGGATTCTAGTTTTTGCAACATATATACAAACTTGATGTTGATATTGTCTTTTTTATTATAGCAATTCCATTTATATATCTTCTGTATTTTTTTGCCATTCATATATCTTGTTAGAGAAGTATCTGTTTAAATCTTTTGTCCATTTCTTAGTTGGCTTATTTTTCTTATTGAATTTTAAGAATTCTTTATATATTCTGGATATAAATTATTTATCAACTCTGTGATCTACATATTTTCTCCCAATTTGTAGCTCATCCTTTTATTTTCCTAATATATCTTTTGAGGAAAAAAATTAATTTTGATAAACCCGTTTACCAATTTTTCTTTAATGGATCATGATTTTGGGTCCTACCAAGAGTATTTAGCCTAACCCAAATCACGATGATTTTCTATTTTTTCTTCTAATGGTTTTTTAGTTTTAACTCTTAATTTAGGTCCATAGTCTGTTTTGAGTTAATTTTTGTGTATGGTGCGTGGTAAGGATGTAAGCTGCTGCTGCTGCTGTTGCTTCTTCCTCTTCTTCGACTTCCTCTTCTCCTTCTTCCTCACTGCTGCTGCCTCCTCCTCCCCCTGCCCCACTTCTTTTTTGGAGGGGTAAGGGCATTCAGTTGTCCCACTCAGAACCATTTGTTGAAAACACTATTCTTCCGCATTGAATTATCTAGTCACCTTTGAAAGTAAAAGTCAGTTGACTGTAAATAGAAAGATCTATTTTTGGACTCTCAGTTCTGTTCCATTGATCCATATTCCCAACCTTGTTCCAGTTACTTGATTACTATGGCTTTATGGTAAGTTTGAAATCAGAGAGTGTTGGTACCCCAACTTCATATTTTTCAAAATAGTTTTTTTTAAGATTTTATTTATTTATTTTTAGAAAGAGAGAGCGCAAGAGGGGGGAGCAGTGGGGGAGGGAGAGGAAGAAGGAGAGAATCTTCAGCAGACTCTGACTGAGCACGGAGCTCTACATGAGGCTCAGCTCGATTTCACGACCTTGAGATCATGACCTGAGCTGAAACCAAGAGTCACAGGCTTAACCAACTGAGCTACCCAGGCACCCCATGATTGTTTTTATGTGTAGCTGGATTTGGTTTACTCATATTTTAAGGACTTTTCTATTTTTGTGATGATTGGTCTGTGGTTTCTTGTAATGTCTCTGACTTTGGAATTAGGTTAGTATTGGCCTTATAGAATGAGGTGGGAAGTGGTCCCTGTTCTGCTTTCTGAGTTTGTGAAAGACCTGTGACTTCTATCATCTTTGAGTACTTGATAAAATCCAACAGTGAAAGCCTTCTGAGCTTGGGTTTTCTTTGTTAGATGATTTTTAAACTAAGAATTCCTTTACTTGCTGTAGATCTGTTCAGATTTTCTTTCTTGTGTCAATTATGGTAATTTATTTTTCTAGGAATTTATATCCAAATCCTCTACTTAAGTCTTCTAATGTGTTGACATAAAATTGTTCATACTGTTTACTCATAGTCCTTTTAATTTCTTCAAGATCACCTATGATGTCCTCTCTCTTATTTCTGATTTTGGTAATTTGGGTCTTATCTTTTTTCCTTGATCAGTTTAAGGCTTGTCAATTTTCTTTCTTTTTTTTTTTAAGATTTTATTCATTTGTCATAGAGAGCACAAGGAGGGGGGCAGGGGGAGCAGCAGGCAGAGGGAGAAGCAGACTCCCCACTGAGCAAGGAGCCCGATGAGGGACCCAATCCCAGGATGCTGGGATCATGACCTGAGCCTAAGGCAGACACTTAACTGACAGAGCCACCCAGGTGCCCCATTTTCTTGATTGTTGTGAAAAGCCAACTTTTTGTTTTATTGATTTTCCTTTATTATTTTTCTGTTCTCTCTCCATGATTTTTGCTCTACTCTTAATTTTTATTTTTTGTTGCTTTGGGTTTAGTTTGCTCTTTTTGTAGTTTATTAAAGGTGGAAACTTACTTTATTAATTTGAGATCTTTTCTCTTCTTGACATTTAAAATGATATATTTTTCTTCAAGTACTGCCTTAGCTGCAATCCCAAAATTGATATGTTGTGCTTTTTATTTCATTCATTTCAACATAGTTTCTAATTTTCTTTGTAATTTCTTCTTTGACCCATGGGTTATTTAGAAGTATGTTGTTGAATTCCAGAGTTTGGGAATATCTCACACTTTTTCTGTTGATTTTTAATAATTTTGTTGTGATCAGATATTTTATATGATTTTAAAATTTAAAATTTCTTGACACTTTTTTATAGCCCAGCATATGATCCATCTTAGAATATGTTTCAGATATACTTGGAAAGAATGTATTGTATTTTCTTCTAAAGATGTTAGGTTGAATTGGTCAGTAGTGTTCAAGTATATTTTTCTGTCTAGTTGTTTTATTTTATTATTGAGAGTGGGATATTGAAATCTCCAAGTTTTTTCAATTTTTAAGAATTGTAGCTAAATACATATAATGAAATTTATTATCTTAACCATTTTTTAGTGTACAGTTCAGTGGTCTTAAATACATTCATAGTGTTGTACACCCATCAAGACCATCCACCTTCAGTACCGTTTTCCTTTTGCAAAACTGAAACACTGTACTCATTAAACAGTAACTGCTCATTTCTTCCTCTCCCAGTCCCCAGAAACCACCATTCTACTTTCTGTCTCTATGATTTTGGCTAGTCTATGCACCTAATATATGTAGAATCATACAGTATTTGTCTTTTTATGACTGGATTATTTCACTTAGCATGATGTATTTGTTTGTTGCTTGCAGTCTTTTTTGATTCAAAGTTTATTTTGTCTGAAATTAACCATCCCTGCTCTCTTGATTACAATTTACATGGAATATCTTTTTTCATCCTTTCACTTTTGACCTCTTTGTGTCTTTGGATCTAAAGTGAGTCTTGTAGACAGCATATAGTTGGATCATGTTTTTTATCTGTTCTGCCAGTCTATGTCTTTTGATCCATTTACATTTAATGTATTACTGATGAAGAAGGACTTCTATCATTTTACTATTTCTTTTCTATATACTTTATACTTTTTTGTCCTTCATTTCCTGCATTACTATCTTTGCTTATGTTTATTTTTTTTTCAGTGTAAACATTTAAATTTCCTCTTCTTTTGTGTACATTCTATAGCTATTTTTTTATGTTTGCTATGGGGACTATATTTAACATCTTGAAGTTATAACAGTTTGGTTTGAAATTTTACCTGCTTAACATCAATAACATACAATTCTGTTCCTTTACATCTCCATTCCCACCTCTTTTATTTTTAGTGTCACAGAATTAAATTTTTCTACATAATTTGTCCAAAAACATAAATTAATAATTCTTTCTAATACATTCATCTCGAGTTATATAGAAAGCAAAAAGTGTAGTTACAAACCAGTTATACTAGCTTTTAGCCTACTCATTCATTTTTTTAATGTTTTAGTCTATTAAATCATGTTGAAAACAAAAAGTGGAGTTATAAACCAAAGTTACAGTAGTACAAGCTTTTATAACTACCTATGTATTTACCTTTATTGAGATCTTTATTTCTTCGTATGGCTTTGAGTTAGTATCTAATGTCCTTTCATTTCAATCTGCAGGATTTCCTTTAGTGCTAGTAGTAACAGACTCCCTTAGCTTCTGTTTATCTTGGAATGTCTTAATTTCTCCGTCATATTTGAAAGACAGTTTTGCTGGATATAGGATTCTTGGTTGATAGGGATTTTTTTTTTCCTTTTAGTGGTATTACAGTTCTTTTAAAAATTTTATTTCCAAATTGCTTGCCATTAGCATCGAGAAATTCAATTGATATTTTTGTATACTGACCTTGTACCCTGCAGTATTGTTAATAGGCACCTATGAGCTCTGATAATGGCTTTGTAGATTGGTGAATTCTTTAGGATTCTCTTTGTAAACAGTTATGTTGTCTGTGAATTAAGACAGTTTTATTTCCTTCTTCATCTTTAAGCCTTTCACTTTTCTTGTGTCATTACAGTAGATGGGATATCCAGTACAGTGCCAGATAGAAGTGGTCAGGGAAATAATCCTTGTGTTGGTCCTGATTTGGGGGGAGCAGTATTTCATATTAGCTCTGAATTTTGCATAGATACAAAGATCAGAACTCAGCTTTTTATCAGAGGTGGAAACATATGAGGTCTCTTGCCAGACGATGGATGCTGAAGCCTTTTTCTAGAACCTAGCTGTCCTCTTGGATGCTAGCCATGTGAGGCTGTTTCAATTTAAATTAATTGAAATTAAATGAAAATAAAAGTTCAGTTTCCTTAAATGTGTCTTACAATACACATTTCAAATGCCTAATAGTCACATGTAGCTAGTGTCTTCTGTACTGGTTGTGCAAGTACAGAACATTTCCAACATTGTAGAAAATTCTATTTGACAGGACCAGTCTAGAATTTAAGACAAAATGACCCTGTTATCTGGAAAAGTTGTTTAATTTGAAGGGATGATAGTATTCCTTCCTGGAAGTTGGAGGTACCAGACAAAGAAAGAACGTCTTGTTTTTGCTAACTTATCCAGGAAGGTATTTTAAAACTAGAAGATACCAGTTTAAAACTGATTCTCTTGGTAGTTGCTTCAAAAGAACTAATTTCTGATTGTTATTCATACATTCTGTATTCATACACTTTTACATTCTTCTGAAGAAGACTCTTCTCAATATTAAGACATCAAAGTGGAGGGTTAATTACACTCAGGCAGCTCTTTTCCCTTCTTAATCAGATTAGCTGTAAGTAGTACAACTTAAAGTTATATTAAAAGGATTCAGAATTAAGAGTGTAAGAATTTGTCTTTCAGATTTTTAATTTATCTTTCTCTAATCTTCATCACATCAAATACTAGCTGGGAAGACACTTCAGATCTTTAATATTGAAATGAAGAGTAAAATGAAGTCTCATACAATGGCAGAAGAGGTGATTTTCTGGAAGTGGGTCTCTGTGAACACTGTTGCCCTGGTGACTGAGACCACAGTCTACCACTGGAGCATGGAAGGTGACTCTCAACCCGTGAAGATGTTTGATAGACATGCCAGTCTGGCAGGGTGCCAAATGATCCATTACCGGACTGACGAGTACCAGAAGTGGCTGCTCCTCATTGGCATCTCAGCTCAGGTAAGCTTTTGGCTGCCTTTGGGCACTGGTCTGATGCAATGGAGAGGTATAATACTGAAGTTGGTAGAGGTGTGAGGCAGAAGAAATAGGCCCAGGCCCAAAAGAAATAGAGGTTACAAGAAATCCAAACCGGATCATATGAGAATTTTAATTTAACTTTGGCCTATGGACTCTACTGTATTCCATCAGATTACTTACATTTATCCTGTAAACTCTTTCTGGCACAGTTTTGAGAAGTGAATTGTTGAGGAATTTTGTAGAGCCACTTGGAACCTATAGATTTATGGAAAGTAGTTTTGGGGCTCCGTTTGGGGCTTTAATGGAACATCACTAATTCGTATGCTTTTTTAAAGATTTATTTATTCATTTTAGAGAGAACGAACGAGCACAGGAGGGAGAGGCAGAGGGAGGAGAGGGAGAGACAGTCTTAAGCAGACTCCTCACTGGGCACAGAGCCTGACATGGGGCTCGATCTCACAACTCTGAGATCACACACGACCTAAGCCAGAACCAAGAGTCAGACGCTTAAAACTGACTGTACCACCCAGGTTGCCCCTATTAATTCACGTATTTTTGTGATGAAAGTGATAACTTTCTGCTGTGCTTCCTTTTTTCATTCCTGGTGGCTAATCTAGTCACCAGATTCTTGACTACAGGATGTTTGGCTTTAGATCTTTATTAGCTAATTCTGGCCATTGAATGGTCTTCCATAGCCTAGTGGGAAAGTATAAATGCAGGATTCTAGCACTTAGAAAACTGTCAGTTGAAGAGAGTGCTTTGGGATCCATAAGAGAATATCTTGGATCAGAGAGGGCCCACAACAGAGGGGGCCTCTAAGCTGCATTTTGCCAGCTATAAAAGTGTACTTGGGAAGGAAACTGTGTGAATGGCTCTTTCTGGGAGTCTGGGGTCATCACTTGGCCGATACCTATAGGATGCATAAGAGGCAGCTAGAGGGGCAAGGCTGAGAGATGGTTGGGGGCAAGACTGAGGTACGTGCTGCTGGCAGTGGGAATTCAGATTTTAAAGTGAGGGTGATATGATTTTCCTTTTATGCATCATAATGGGGTAGAAATAATGCTATCAGTGATGTTGAGGAGGGACCAACATGAAGACTGGAGGCTGGGAAGCTAGTTGACAGGCAGTTGACAGATACAGGAGGAAAGCCATATAGTGTGTTCAGGAGTAAAAACATGTATGAGAAAGGTGAAGAGTGAGCAAAGATGGAAGAAATACTTCTCTCCACTTTGGGAGTCTTCTCCACTCTGCAACTCCCGGGAGAAATGAGCCATGTGTGATTTAGATGGAATCACTGGCATTGGAGATGAAGAGGAGAGGCAAGACTTGAGATTTTATATCTCAACACTCAATGTGGAGCTCAAACTCACGCCCCTAAAATCAAGAGTCACACGCTCTAATGACTGAGCCAGCCAGGTGCCCCGAGGCAAGGCTTGAGATTTTGGAGGTGAAATGGCTAGAACTTGGTGATGCATGGGACACCTCTCGGAGAGAGGGGAGTAAGATGATGGCCTAGCATCTGTCTCAGAATGAGGCATAGATGAGGGAGAGTTGAAGTACCTCTGCTCTAACCCTTCATCTTTGTTTTACACTGACAAGTTTGTCTCCTCGGGTGACCTGGTAGTTATTTGGTGTAATTTAAGGGACTTGCTTAGTCACAGAGCCTTTTAGTGATAGGCCCATGGCTTCCATTCAGCCCCAGTTACTTCTTATTGTCAGGGCTGAGGGTTAAGCTGGAACGACATATTTGTAGGAAACTTTACATCCTGTCTGGAATAATGGGCATTCCCATTGCTCCTACACATGATAATAACATTGTAATGATTCACCCATAGCAGCTTGTTTGGGTCTGATTGCCCAGGCTTCCATAAAAGGAATAATTTTACGCCTAGGACATTTTCTGTGTTTTATCGTCTGTTAGCTGGAATAATTTCTTCTTGGGAGTTACTAACCCTAGATAGATGCTGTTTATGGAGTTTTTCTCATATGGAAACTCTACCTTTGGTTTTCTACTGAAAGGAATTGGATGTTGCTGGCCCTTATGGTAGGCAGAGACTGCAGACAGTTCAGGTGTTGCTAATGGAAGTGAAGTCAGAGGAGTGTCTGTGATGTGAGGGGTGAGTAGTGTACCTTACACAGTAGTGTATCTTACTCTGGGATGAATTGTGAGAGAGTCACGAACAGGTAAAATCTGTATGACATATGCTGTCGTGGTAAATTTTCAAGGTGTTATGGGCATAAAAAGAAAAAAATTGATTCACTCTACCTTTGTGAAGCCAGGATGGGAGCTAGAAGATCTCTCTTCCATACCCCTTCATGCTATTCAAGAGTCAGTGGGAAAGCTATACTTTTTGAGCCTTTATGTTGTTTTCGGAAAGAGGTCCCTAGATTTACAGGACCCTCAACCAAGAAACAAAGTTAGTCACAGTATAGCATTTATCACTCTTCGCAAATACTTGCCCAAGATACTTTTTGTTTTTGAATTTCCTCTTTATTTCATGAAGTTCAGTCTTTGTACTGAATCTGGTCTGGAAATATGTTTGTTCCCCCAGAAATGATGATGTCTGGGGGTTTGGAATGAAGCTTTGAGCTGATACTTATAAAACTAGATGACAGTTAATTCATTCCACACTTTTTAACTGCCTCTTTCTCAAAAACCCTTTGCTCCAGTTTGACCTGAGGCTTAGATAGTAAATATTTTTTGCTTTGTGGGCCAAAAATATTTGGTCTCTCTCACAACTACTTAACTGTGAAGTTTCAGTACAGGCAGCCATAGACAGTATGTAAGTGAATGGCCATGGCTTCATGCCAATACAACTTCACTTACCAAAACAGGTGGGAAAAACCATACAGAAATAAAAAGAAGTAGTAGAGAATACTAAGAATATTGTATACCGGTAAATTAGATAACTTAGATGAAAGGACTAATTCCCAGAAAGACATAGATTACTGAAAAGAAATAGAATGTGCTCAATACAAAATACTCGAGAAAAAATAGAAGATCTGAATAGGCCTGTACAGCAAGTTAAGACACTCAATTAGTAATGAAAAAGCTACCCACAAAGAAAAACTCTGACCAGGATGGTTTCACTGGTTAATTCTACCAAATATTCAAAGAAAAATTAGTATTAATCCTTCACAGACTTTTCCAAAACATAGAAGAGGAGGGAATACCTCTCAGTTCATTCTGTGAGATAACAAAAAAAATCAAAGACATCACAAGAAAACTGCAGACCACTATCTCTTCTGATTGTAGATGCAAAAATCTTCAACATTATACTAGTGAATTGAATCCAACAACATATAAAAAGAATTGTATGTCATGATCGAGTGGAACTTATCTGGGAATACTAGGTAGGTTTAATATCCAAAAATCAATTAAAATAATGCACAGTATTAATAGAATAAAAGACATCCGCTGGGAGGGGCGCCTGGGTGGCACAGCGGTTAAGCGTCTGCCTTCGGCTCAGGGCGTGATCCCGGCGTTATGGGATCGAGCCACATCAGGCTCCTCTGCTATGAGCCTGCTTCTTCCTCTCCCACTCCCCCTGCTTGTGTTCCCTCTCTCACTGGCTGTCTCTATCTCTGTCGAATAAATAAAAAATAAAATCTTTAAAAAAAAAAAAAAAAGACAAAAACCACTTGGTCATCTCAGCAGACACAGAAAAAACATATGATAAAACCCAGCACCTTTCATAATAAAAATGCTCAACAAACTAGGAATAGAAAGGAACTTCCTTAACCTGATAAAGGACATCTGAGAAAAACACACAAAGAACATCTTACTTAATAGTGAAAGACTGAAAGTTTTCCCAAGATTGGAACAAGACAGAGATATCCACTTTTGCCACTTCTGTTCAATATCAGATTAGAGATCTAGTTAGAGCAAGCAGAAAAAGAATAAAAGGCGTCCTGATTTGAAAGGAAGAATTAAAACAATCTCTCTTTGCAGATAACATGATTTTATATTTGAAAATCTCAAGATAGCTAATAAAAAATGCTAGAACTAATAAGTACAAGGTTACAGAGTGCAAGATCAGTATACGGAAATCAGTTGTGTTCCTACACACTTAGAATGAATAATTCAAAAATGAAATTTCAGGGGCGCCTGGGTGGCACAGCGGTTAAGCGTCTGCCTTCGGCTCAGGGCGTGATCCCGGCGTTACGGGATCGAGCCCCACGTCAGGCTCCTCTGCTGGGAGCCTGCTTCTTCCTCTCCCACTCCCCCTGCTTGTGTTCCCTCTCTCACTGACTGTCTCTATCTCTGTCAAATAAATAAATAAAATCTTTAAAAAAAAATGAAATTTCATTCACGGTAACATCAAAAAGAATAAAATACTTAGGAATAAATTTAACAAAAGAAGTGTATAACTTTTATATCCTTAAAACTACAAAACACTGTTGAAAGTAATTAAAGAAGGGGGCACCTGGGTGGCACAGCGGTTACGCGTCTGCCTTCAGCTCAGGGCATGGTCCCGGCGTTATGGGATCGAGCCTCACATCAGGCTCCTCTGCTATGAGCCTGCTTCTTCCTCTCCCACTCCCCCTGCTTGTGTTCCCTCTCTCACTGGCTGTCTCTCTCTCTGTCGAATAAATAAATAAAATCTTTAAAAAAAAAAAAAAAGTAAGTAATTAAAGAAGATCTAAGTAAATGGGAAAACATCTCGTGTTCATGGATCATAAGAGTTAATATTTTTTAGATGTTAATACTCCCCAGATTGATCTGCAGATTCACTGTAATCCCTGTCAGAATACCAGCTAAGTTCTTTTTAGAAATTGATAAGCTAACCCTAAAATTCATACAGAATTGCAAGGAACTCAAAGTAACCAAAAGAGTCTTGATGAAAACAACAAAGTAAGAGTACTCGGACTTCCCAGTTTCAAAGCTTGCTACAAACGTACAGTAATCAAGACAGTATGGTACCAAGATAGGAATAGACATATGGATCAATAAGGTAGAATTAAGAGTCCAGAAATAGGGGCGCTTGGGTGGCTCAGTCGTTAAGCGTCTGCCTTCGGCCCAGGGTGTGATCCCAGGGTCCTGGGATCAAGCCCTGCATTGGGCTCCCTGCTCTGCTGGGGGCCTGCTTCTTCCTCTCCCACTCCCCCTGCTTGTATTCCCTCTCTCGCTGGCTGAGTGTCTCTCTGTCAAAAAATAAATAAATCTTAAAAAAAAAAAGAGTCCAGAAATAATACCCTTACATTTATGGTCAGTTGATTTTTTTGATAAGGATGCCAACACAATTCAACAGAGGAAAGAACAGTCTGTTCAAGAAATGGTTTGAGGATACTGGATACCCATATATATAAAAGCATGAAACTGAACCCCTACATCTCACCATGCTAAAAATTAACTCAAAATGGATCAGACCCAAATGTAAGAACTGAAGCTATAAAACTCTTAGAAGATAACATAGGAGCAAATCTTAGTGACCTTGAGTTAAGCAGAACCTTTGTAGATACAACGTCAAAAGCATAAGCAACGAAAGAAAAACATATAAAAGCAAAATTAAAATCTTTTGTGCTACAAATGATACCATCAAGAAAGTGAAAAAATAACCTGCCATTTGGAGAAAATATTTCGAGGTCATATATCTGATAAGGGACTTGTATCCAGAATATATAAAGAACTCTTACAACTCAATAATAAAAAGGCAAATAATCCAGTTTACAAATGGATAAATGAACAGATAATTCTCCAAAAAGTTATCTACATGGCCAATAATACACTAAAAGATGTTCATCATTAGTCATTGTGGAAATGTAAATTGAAAACAATGTGAGAGGCGGCTGGCTGTCTCAGTCAGTAGAGCATGCCACTCTTGATCTCAAGGTCGTGAGTTCAAACCCCACGTTGGGTGTAGAGCTTACTTAAAAAAACAAACAAAACAGAAAAATCCCCACAAAATTTAGTGTCACTTCAACCTTCTACGATGCCTATAATCAAAAAGATCACCAGTAACAAATATTGCCAAGGATGTAGAGAAACTGGAACCCTCATACATTGCTGGTGGAAATGTAAAACACACAGCTATGACAGAAAATAGTTTAGCAATTCCTCAAAAAGTTAAATGTAGAGTTACCGGGGCGCCTGGGTGGCACAGCGGTTAAGCGTCTGCCTTCGGCTCAGGGCGTGATCCCGGCATTGTGGGATCGAGCCCCACATCAGGCTCCTCTGCTATGAGCCTGCTTCTTCCTCTCCCACTCCCCCTGCTTGTGTTCCCTCTCTCTCTGGCTGTCTCTATCTCTATCAGATAAATAAATAAAAATCTTAAAAAAAAAATGTAGAGTCACCATATGACCTAGGAATTCCACTCCCAGTTATATACCCAAGAGAATGTAAATATACATCCACATAAAATATTACACACAGGACATCAACAGGAATGGTGAAGTAAGGACCTTTGAAAATCTGCCCCTCCATAAAAGCAGTGCTGGCAAAAATTCTCAAAATCAGCTTTTTTAGAGTTCTGGAAATTAGCCACAGGCTTACAAAAGGATCCAAAGAACTTAAGAATTTAAGAAAATTTGCTACATCTCAGTTTTAACTTGTGCCGTTCCCATCCCCCTCTGTACAGTTTTCTGATGGCCTTGAGAACCAACAGCTCCACCAGTTGGTGAAATACAGCAACCTTACATCCTCGGAAGGCAAAAATGGTTTAGAGCTCCCCCCAAAAGCACCTTTCCCAGATAAACTTCATTATTTGACCTGTCTGGTAGTTTCTTGGAAATCTCTATTCACAGGCCTTGCCTTTTATTTGACTTGACTCACTCTTGCTCAGTGCACACGGCCTTATCTCCTGGGACACTTGTGATACACCATCAGCAACAATTGTTTAAACATCACAGCTGCCTGTGGGGATGTTAATAGTTGAGGCAAATAAGAAGCCAGCTAAAAAAAAAATTAAAAAGAAAAGTTCTGGAAGGAGATGTTCATAGGGGGCTTTCAAAAGTTTCGGCATATTCTTGGGAATCTAGAAGACCACGTACATGCACAGAGCTCTGCACCTGCCCAAGAAAGAATTGACCAGGCCTTAAGCCCTTGAGACTCTGTACAAGCAGGATGTGAAGGCCGAAGGCCAATGCAGTATTGTAAGCTGCCTGCCAGAGTACTGAAGGCGTGTCTCAACACACATACGCTCTCTCAGCAAAGGCTGAGACTCAAGGCATTTAAGGAATCTCTTTCAAATTATTAACTGACCAGTAAGCTCGGTAGAGACCTCAGTGACCACGTATGACAGAGAATACAGACTTGACAGAATTAGTTCAGGAAAACAACTACAAATAAGCCGAGGAAGGGGGGGAGTATCTGATTTCGAGAGCTGTCACTTTATGTTATTTAAAATTTCCAGCTTTCAATAACAGCATCGAAAATGAAGTATGTGAAGAAACAAAGTATAGCCCATACTCAAAGGGGGAAAAAGTAGTCAATAGAGGCTGTTTTGAGGAAGCCCAGACGCTGGAGTTAACTTTCAAAAAGACTGTAAGTCAGCTATTTTAAATATTTTCGAAGAACTAATGGAAAGCATGCCCAAAAAAACTAAAGGAAAGTATGAGAACATTGCCTCCACATAAACCATAACAATAAAGAACTAGGAGGTATTAAAAAAAAAAAAACACCCTATGGGATGCCTGGCTGGCTCAGTTGGTAGAGCATACAACTCTTGGCCTCAGGGTTGTGAGTTCAAGCCCCATGTTGGGCACAGAGCCCACTTAAAAAAAAAAAAAAAAACCTCATAGATTTGTGGAATACCATCAAGTGGGCCAGTACACATACTGGAAGTCCCACAAGAAGGAGAGAAAGAAAGGGGAAGAAAGAATATTTGAAGAAATAATGGCCCCAAATGTAGCAAATTTGATGAAAACCATGAACCTCAAAGAGATCCACACCTAGATATGTCATAGTTAAACTATCAAAAGACAAAGAATCTTGACAGCAGTAAGAAAGAAGCAAACTATTATCTTGTACAATGGACTCTCAGTAAGATTAACAACTGATTTCTTATCAGAAACCATCCAGGCCAGGGGCGCCTGGGTGGCACAGCGGTTAAGCGGCTGCCTTCGGCTCAGGGCGTGATCCCGGCATTGTGGGATCGAGCCCCACATCAGGCTCCTCCGCTGTGAGCCTGCTTCTTCCTCTCCCACTCCCCCTGCTTGTGTTCCCTCTCTCGCTGGCTGTCTCTATCTCTGTCGAATAAATAAATAAATAATCTTTAAAAAAAAAAAACCCATCCAGGCCAGAAGGCAGTGGTATAATATAATCAAAGTGCTTTAAAAAAAAATGAAAGATTGTCAACCAAGAATTCTGTATCCAGCAGAATTCTTCAAATAATGAAGGGGAGATTAAGGTATTACCAGGTAACAAAAGCTGAGAGAATTTGTCTCTAACAGATCTGCCCTATCAGAAATAATAAAAGGAATCTATCAGGTGAAAATGAAAGGACCCAAGTCAGTAACCCAAACCCACATGAAGAAATAAAGAGCACTGGTATGAGTAACTGTATAGGTAAATATAAAAGACTGTATAAAGGTGGTTTTGTTTATGACTTTTTTCTTGTGAGTTAAAAGATGACTACTAAAGCAATAAATATAAATCTGTGTTAATAAGTATATAAAATCTCTATGTGCTTTGTATGACAATAGAACAAAGGAGGGGGAGGAATAGAGCTATAAAGGAGCTAAGTTTTTGTATAGTATAGAAATTATAATGATACAAATCCAAATTAGATTGTTACAAATGAGGACATTTATTGTAATCCTGAGGCAACGACTAAGAAAATGACTTTTAAAAAAATCACAAAAGGAATAACAAGATAATTGAAGTGACACCCTAGAAAATATCTATTTAACACAGAACAAGGTAGTAATGAAATAATAGAGGAGCAAAGAAAGCATAAAACATACAGAAAAAAAATAGCAAACTGGCAGAAGTAAATCTTACCCTACCAGTAGTTGCATTAAATGGATTGAACACTTAAAAGGCAGAGATTGGCAGAATATTAAAAAAAAAAAAAACAACACCCATAGTCCATCTATATATGCTGTTTACTGGAGACACACTTTAAATTCAAAGATAGAGTGGGTTGAAAAAAGGATGGGAGAGATATACTATGCCAATTATACCCAAAAGAGAGCTAGATTGGCTATCTTAATATCAGATAAAATAGACTTTAAGATAAAAATTATTACTGGGGTGCCTGGGTGGCTCAGTCAGTTAAGCATCTGTCTTTGGCTCAGGTCATGATCTCAGGGTCCTGGGATTGAGTCCTGCATCAGGCTCTCTGCTCAGCAGTGAGTCGGCTTCTTCCTCTCCCTCTGTGATCTCTCTGGCTCTCACTCTCTCTCAAATAAATAAAGTCTTTTAAAAAAAAAAAAAAAAGGAGAGATNGGGCACCTGGGTGGCACAGCGGTTAAGCGTCTGCCTTCGGCTCAGGGCATGATCCCGGCATTGTGGGATCGAGCCCCACATCAGGCTCCTCCGCTGTGAGCCTGCTTCTTTCCTCTCCCACTCCCCCTGCTTGTGTTCCCTCTCTCACTGGCTGTCTCTATCTCTGTCAAATAAATGAATAAAATCTTTAAAAAAAAAAAGATAAAAATTGGTACTGGAAACTTATATACAATGTTCATAGCAGTATTATATGTTTTGTTTTGTTTTGTTTTGTTTTGTTTTGTTTTGTTTTGTTTTGTTTTGTTTTGTTTTAGAGAGGGAGAGAGAGAATGTTAAGTAGGCTCCATGCCCAGTGCTGGGCTAGATCTGGTGACCCTGAGATCATGACCTGAGCTGAAATCAAGAGTTGGATGCTTAACTGACTGAGCCACCTAGGGACCCCTTAAGTTTTGGGGTTTTTTAAAGATTTATTTATTTATATTGGAGCACAAGTGGGGGAGGGGCAGAGGGAGACAATCTTGAGTAGACACTGCGCTGAGTGTGGACCCCGGCACAGAGCTCTGTCCCACAACCCTGAGATCATGACGTGAGCCAAAATCAAGAGTGGGACATGTAACTGAAACTGAGCCACCCAGGTAAGCCCCCACCTTGAGTTTTAATTTAAATTCCAGTTAGTTAACATACAATGTAGTGTTAGTTTCAGGTGTACAGTATAGTGATTCAGCACTTTCAGTACAACACCTCATGCTCATCACAAGTGCACTCCTTAATTTGCCTCACCTATTGAACCCACCCCCCCCACTCGCCCATCTGCCCTCTGGTAACCATCAGTTACAACATTATTTATTTTAGCCAAAAGATGGAAACGATCCAATGTCCGTCAGCTGATAAATGCATAAATAAAATGTATATCCATACAGTGGAATATTTATTTAACAATAAAAAGAAATGAAGTACAGTTGACCGTTGAACAACAGGGGTTTGAATTGCATGGGTTTACTTATACACAAATTTTTTTTCAGTAAATACAGTATTTTACTGTAAACATATTTTCTCAACATTTTTTTCTAGCTTTATTGTTAAGAATGCGATGTATAATACATATATAAAATATGTTTTATTTGACTATATTATTGGTAAGCTTTCTGGTCAACGGTAAGCTATTAGTAGTTAAGTTTTTGGAAAATCAAAAGTTATACGTCGATTTGACAATGTCGGGTCCTTTCATTGCTCAAGAGTCATCTGTACTGATAAATGCTATATACCATGACTATGCTTAATCTTGGAAATATTAAGCTAAGCGAAACATGTCAGCACAAAAGAACCCCACATATTGTATGATTCCATTTTTATAAGACATTCAGAATAGTGATCTACAGAGATAGAAAATGGGCAAGTAGTCAGTTTGACTGGGGGTGGAGTGTGGGAGGTGAGAATGGGGATTGGCTACTAATGAGGTTTCTGTTAAGGGATGAAAGTGTTTTAAAAGTACATTGTGGTGATGGTTGTACAATCCTGTGAATAAACTAAAAAACATTGGATCATATATTTCAAATGAATGAATTATATGGTAAATGAATTATATCTCAAGTTGTTAAAAATACCTTTGGGAATCACGCTCATTTATAAGGAAATCATGTTTGAAAAAATATTTTGAAAGAAAGGATTATAAATTACAGTATTGTCTGTGCTTTACTGACAAAAATGAAAACCAACAAATAAAAAAATCCAAGCTAAAAACTGTTTTTACTCTCACTATACTTCTGACACCAAAGGTGTTGGCTTTTCTACACCAAACAATTCTCTAATTCTTTATGGACACCAACTGGATGTCCAAAAATTAGTACAGACCCCACTGGTTAAGGGTTCAATCCCACAAGACTGCCCCCATGCCTTCAGATGCCATTCTCAAGTCCCAGGCCACTAGGACCTCTGACCAACAAGCTATAAATCAGGGATTTCCACAACCCCCTTCTCAGGTTTGGTAATTTGCTAGAATGGCTCCTATAAACCCAGGAAGGCACTTTACTTGCTATTACTGGTTCATTAAAAAGGATACAACTTTGGAACAGCCAAATGGAAGAGATGCATAAGGCAAGACATGGAGGAAAGAGGTATGCATGGAGCTTCTGTGCCCTGTACAGGCCCTCCACCCTCCCAGCACCTTGATGCTAGGAGCTCTCTGAACTCTATAATTCAGGGGTTTCTATGTAGATTTTGATTGATCATTGGTGATGATCAGGTTACTGTCTCCAGCCCCCCCATCCCCTTCCTAGAATTCAGGATGTGGTGGGACTGAAAGTTCCAAACTGGAAGCTATCTAAGGCCCCCCTGTAATCTTTTGTGTTATGAAGATGCACATCTCACTCATATCACTTAGGAAATTTCAAGGGTTTCAGGAGTTCTGTGCCAGGAACAAGGGACAAAGACTGAGTATGTATTTCTTACTGTATCATACTAACAAGTATTCAGCAACAACAAAAACCCACGGGCATAAGGATAAACATGTAGACCAAGGGAATAGAATGGAGAGTCCAGGAATGAACCATACATCTGTGGCCAATTGATTTTTTTAAAGATTTTATTTAGAGAGAGAGACTGACACCATGTGCAGGAGGGGCAGAGAGAGAGAGAATCTCAAGCAGACTCCACGCTGAAAGTGGAGCCCAGTGCAGGGCTCAGTCCCAGGACCCTGAGATCATGACCTGAGCTAAAACCGAGAGTTGGACATTTAACCAACTGTGCCACCCAGGCACCAATTGATCTTTTACGATGGTGGCAAGACCACTCCATGAGGAAAGACTATTCTCTTCAACAAGTGGTGCTGGCACACCAGAATATTCAAATGCAGAAGAGTGGAGTTGGATTCCTACCTTGTACCATATATAAAAATTAACTCTGGGCTCCTGGGTGGCTTAGTTGGTTGAGAGTCCAGCTCTTGATTTTGGCTCAGGTCATGATCTCAGGGTTGTGAGATTGAGCTGGGCCTGGAGCCTGCTTAAGATTCTCTCTCTCTCTCTCCCTCTGCCCCTCCTCTGGCTCACATTCACTTTCTCTTTCTCTCTGTCAAATAAATCTTTAAAAATTAACTCAAAGTGGATCAAAGATGTAAATATAAGAGGCAAAACTGTAAAACCTTTAGAAGAAGATGTGAGGAATGTTCATGACTTTGTATTTGGCCATGGATTTTTAGATAAAATACACAAAGCATAAGCAACAAAAGGAAAAATAGGTAAATTGGACTTTATCAAAATTAAAAACATTTGTGAATTGAAAGACATGGTCAAGAAAGTGAAAAGACAACCTACAGAATGGAAGCGTTTGTAAATCATGTATCTGAGAAGAGTCTAGTATCTAGAATATATAGAGAACACTTACAACTCAACAACAGAAAGATGTCCCAATTAGAAAATGGGTAAAAAGACTTGAACAGACATTTATATACAAATAGCTGACAAGCACATGCAAAGGTGTTCAATATCATTAGTCACTGGGGAATTGCAAACCAAAACCATAATGAGGTACCACCCATTGAGATGGTTGTAATTTTTTTTAATGGGAAATAAAGAGTATTGGCAAAGATGCAGAGTTACTGGAATCCTTGTGTGTCAGTAGTGGGAATGTAAAATGGTTCAGCTCCTGTGGAAAACAGATTGATGATTCCTCAAAAAATTTACCATAAAGTTACCATTTGACCTAGCAATTCTACTTCTAGGCACCTATCTAAGAAAAATTATGAAAACACACCCATACAAAAACCTGTGCACAAATACTCATAACAGCATTATTTGTAATAGCTAAAAGATGAAGACAACCCAAATGTTCACCACTGGATGAATGGATAAATAAACAAAATGATTTATACATAAAATTTATGCATAAAATGGAATATCACTTAGCACAAAAAGGAATGGAGGACTGATACAGGCTACAGAGTGGATAAACCTGGAAAACCTCACTGAGTGAAACAAGTCAGACACAAAAGTCCTCATATTTTGATTCCATTTATATGAAATATTTAGGTGAATCTGTAGAGACAAAGACTGGTGGTTACCAGGGGCTGGGGCACGGGGAGATGGGGACTAATTTTTAATAGGCACAGGGATTTTTTAGAGGATGAAAATGTTTTGAAACTACACAGAGGTGATGGATGTAAAACATTGTGAATGTTCTAAATGTCACTGAATTGAATCCTTTAAAGTGGGTAATTTTAGGTCATGTGAATGTCATCTCAACAAAAAGGAGACCAGAGGAGAACATGGAGGGTGGATTTTGGCCCACAGGCCATAGTTTGCAGCCTCCTGTCGAAGCATTTGCAAATGTTTCCCCTTTGTTAGAAACAGCTTTTCCTTTTCACCTTGTGACCTCTTACTCCAGCTTGTCATCAGGAAGCCTTTCCTGACCCACCAGACTGAGTGAGCTGAGTCACAGCATCTTGCCCTATCCTGGGCCAAAGCAGTTAGCACCCTGTATTGCTGTTGCTTGCTTCCTTGCCAGAAACCCTTATCATGTGTCTTTAAGGGAAAGGTCTGGGTCACACTCACTTTCCTTATCCTTAGCCCCTCGCATGGTGCCTGGGACAAAAGGAAGCATTTTTGCATTGAATCTTGGTCAGCTACAGTCCTCAATATGCCCTTTCCCAAAGCACACAACACTCAGCACTCCTGTGAGGTGGACTTTACCAGCAGGAGCCTTAAGGCTCAGAAGCAGGTCACTGGCTCAAGGCCACATGTGGAGCCTCATGAGGACAGGCATTGCAGGAGTCCAGGTCTCAGTCTTGATCTCAGGTAGTTTTCTCTGCTCCACGTACCTCTTCTTGGCTTTAGTCCTTTCTAGCATGGGGACTCAAAGGTACTGTCTCCATATTATCTCCAGTCTTCCCATCCTCACCTGGAAGGGTGAGTCTTGTTCTGTCCTTATTCTTATTTAGAAATTTTCTTCTTCATTCTTCTGTTAAGTGTGCACACATTTGTCTACCAGTTGCTCCCCTACTTCTCCCTCCTTCCAGCCCTTGGCAACCACTGGTCTACTCTGTCTCTCTGGATTTCCCTATTCTGGATATTTCATATGTGGAGATCCCTATTCCGGATATTTCATATGTGGCCTTTGTGAATGGCTTCCTTCACTTTGCATGTTTTCAGGGTTCATCCATGTTGTAGCATGAATTGGTATTTTGCCTAGTACTTCAACATAAGTCTCTGCAGTAGAAAAGTACAAAGGAAAGGTTCTTTAAAAAGAAAAATGTTGAAGCCTTTGTTCCCCTTTTTAAGGAGTTGGGGGTAGGTGGCAGATACACTGGGGATCTGAATTTTACCCACAGACTGCATGGGGGCTCATTTGGCTGGGGTGGCAATTTGAATGTTGAATTCTAGGAGCTTGAGCTGTGATGCTGTCATGTCTCATTTACTTACGTCTCTTTACTTAGCTTTTTGAGCATTTGACATTGGATACAAATATATTGAAATTCTTTGCTAGAAAATGTAAGTTCTAAGTTTTATAAAAGATATTAGCCTTTTTGGGGTTTATTAAATACAATTTTTGCTATTTATAAATTTGATTATACTGATTAAACTACTGATTTAAACTACTGCTTAAACTACTCTTTTAACACTTTAGAGTTTTTCTTCCCAAGACTTACTTTATATGAATATTTATGTGTATGTGTAGAATGTATGTATGTATAGATTTACATATACAAACATTGAATATACACTTACACATATACACAAACATGTATAAATGCATACCTCTATGTATACACACATTTTAGGTTTAACAAATTGGAACCATCTGTCTTACTGTTTTGTAGTCTTATTTTTTTCCTGGTGTTTGCAAACATCTTTCCACATCAGATTTAGAGTTGTATCATGTCTTTAATGCCTAATAGGCTTTTTTATTAGAAAAACTGTATCGACATATGAGACTTTCATTTTAGAAACTTTTGTTTTAACAATTTATATCCTCTCTTTTCTCTCCCTTTCATTGCAAAACATCTTGTCTTAGCAAAACCGTGTAGTTGGGGCAATGCAGCTCTACTCTGTGGATAGGAAGGTTTCACAACCCATAGAAGGCCATGCTGCTGCTTTTGCAGAGTTCAAGAGTGAGGGGAATGCCAAGCCTGCCACCCTTTTCTGCTTTGCTGTACGTAGTCCCACAGGGGGCAAGGTAAGTTCTCCACTTTTTCTTCTCCCTCAGAAAAGTGTCCTGAGTCAGTGTTGGGAGTCTGTACAAGTGTAAATTGGTAGCTACTTAGCCAACATTTCAAAACCAGTTTATTATTGGGAGTGGGGGATGGCCTGCAGGTGCTTCATGTAAATGAAGGCTCTTACAGTATTGAGAACAACCCACCTATTGTACATGTTGGTGGTTTCACAGTCAGTCTTTGTAAAGTCAGTGATGTGAGGTCAGCTACTAATTAATTGGTCCCTTTGCCCTAAAGGTCCTCTCAGAGTCTGTTGAGCATGGCTAGGCACACATGGTTTCTGCTCTCACACAGCAGTCTCATGGAGACAACAGCTGTGAAAGAACCTGAGCGTGCCATCCTAACCTAAGGCATGGGTCCAGGTTGTGGGGCTGCGGTGGGACCCCAGGGGAGCTGCAGAGAGGAAGCCATGCTCTTGGAGCAGGTTGAGTTTTGTTAGGCTCGAGCACATGGCTAGCATCTGTTTGGCAGGGCTGTTGTGGGCAGAGATGTGAGGTGTAAGAGTTCAGGGTGTAGGGGAGACCTGCGGTTCCAGGGTTGTGTCACTCACCTGGAGAGTGGCCTCAAAACGGGGTCCTTATCTTAGTATACTCTTGCCAGAAATACTTCCTGAAATCATTATTTTGAGTTGGTCACTAGCCCTGAAGTGTTCCCCAAAGAAGAACACTAAATCAGTATGTGGTCCCAAACTTCCTCATCTTAAATATCCCTAACTGGATACTTTGGTCTCCTGTGTAATATACATCATGCCCTCCTTAGTTGAGAACCAGCAGAAGAATAGGAGTCAGGCAAAAATATCAGCCTGAACAACGAGCTTCCTCTACCCTATCCCTTAGACTGAGGCTTTCCGCCTTGTCACAGACAGAGCCGGGCAGCCACAGGCACCCTTGCAAGGGCAGAATCTGTCCCATCGAGCTCCCTGTGACAAAGGGCACACCAGAACAAGCTCCACTGTAAAACAGGTGTGCCCCCTTATCTCCTGGACTCAGCTGTGACGCAGGCAGCTCCCCTCAGGGCAGAGCTGCACCTAGGAACAGTCTTCCATGGCGGGGACCCCCACAGCAGCCATCCCAAGAGCGGCCTCGTTTTGTGGTTGAATCTCACTTCCCCTACCACAGTGGCAGTCATGGGTCCCTTCAATAGTTTTCTCAGCCTGTGCCCCTTGCACACACCCCTTCTAATTCAGCCCAGCTGCACTTACGGGAATGGCTCGATAGTCTCCTCATATGGATCTAAGCTTTGTCTGGACTCCAGTTCCTTGTTCCTTTCTCACAGGCAGGTACTACTTGTCCATAGTTGCGCCGTTCTCCCACTACCTCCCAAGGAAGCTTGGCTTCCTTACCCATGCCCCCACTTCTGTTGACAGTGCCACCATCCTTCCCAACTCCCAAACAAGAAACCACGGCTCTCAAGCTCCATTCTGTTCCTGTTGCCACTGTCCGTCCTCTAGCAAGTCTCCCATTTGTGGCAGATGAGGCCCTTGTTATCCATATCTGGGTTAGAGAATAGTCATTTATTAAGTCCTCAGACCCACCCCACCCCTGAAAAAGAATTGTCCCAAACTACCATTTCTCTTAAAGTGCCTGTATGCTAGGAGTTTTAGTCTCCCTGAATCTTTTTTTTTTTTTAAAGATTTTATTTATTTATTTGACAGAGATAGAGACAGCCAGCGAGAGAGGGAACAAGCAGGGGGAATGGGAGAGGAAGAAGCAGGCTCATAGCGGAAGAGCCTGATGTGGGGCTCGATCCCATAACGCCGGGATCACGCCCTGAGCCAAAGGCAGACGCTTAACCGCTGTGCCACCCAGGCGCCCCTAGTCTCCCTGAATCTTAATTCACAGTGGCCCCTGGTTGCTTGCTACATCAGCCCTCCCCTTCTAGCCCATCTCTCTGCTTACCTCAAGCCTCTGGTGTTTCCCTCTCATCTGTGCCAGGCCAAATCCAAACCATTCTCTAAGTGTACACTCGTCAGTTTCTTCTGCTGGGCACCCCCTCCAACCCTTGTTGTTTTGTGTCTCTGATCCACCCCTACTTGTGATTTTTTCCAGACTTGTTTTAGCTTTGGTGCCTTTTCATTAGATGAGAGGAACTTGAAGCTGTTTTGATAAAAGCAGGATTGGAGCCCCTTATCCACTGTAATTCTTCCTGATTCTCCAGAGATTCTTATGCACCCCCCCGCCCTGCATAACCTTGAGAAACTCTCAGGCCTTTGGCACAATCTACTCTGTTGTGAGTTTGGCGTTCAGTTATGAGAACTCGTCTGCTAACTGGTTTGTGTTAGCCTGAGCCGTGTCCAGGAGAGCCCCTTGCTTCGTGGGCTTCTACACTAAAGCCCAGAGAGGGGAGAAGTGACTCGGCCAACATGCTGGGCCTAGATGTTGCTCAGCTTTCCGGTGCTGGTTTTTCCTGTGTCCTTGGTGACGGGCAGCAGCTTAGTGAGTAGCATGAGCGCTCCAACCAAGAGACTGTCTTGTCTTGTTTGAAGGTAAGTTTTATCATTAGCCCTACAAAGCATGGGCTGTGGCTCTGCTTACCACTGGGCATTGGTTAACATCCGTCTGCCACCAATATGCTGACTTAGATTGGCTTGAATCTCTTCTCTAGTTGCACATAATTGAAGTCGGACAGCCTGCAGCAGGAAACCAACCTTTTGTAAAGAAAGCTGTGGATGTGTTTTTCCCTCCAGAGGCTCAGACTGATTTCCCAGTGGCTATGCAGGTATGAATGTGCTGCCCATTACATGAGTCAGAACAAATGTGGATCTTGGGGAGGGGAACAGCAGGTAGCCGGTTCCTGTGCTTCAGGAGATGCCTGAATCGTTATATTAGAACATGGAGAAGATGACGTCGATGCTCATGTTCTGGCTCATGCTGTCTTAACACTCTCTGGAAAGGAGCACTCTTTTCTACCAACAGGGACTTTGTCCAACTCACATACCACAAAGTCCCAGGCCTTTTCCTTCTTATTGTAAAAGGTGAGATGTGCACTGTAGTACAGAAATGTAAAGAAGAAAACAATCTTTGTAGCTGAACCAGTTGGATGTAAAATATATCAAAAATATATCTCATTACTTGTCATATTTAAAAAGATATACTTTCTGAACAAAATTAGGATCGTATTATATATGTAAGATCATACAATTTACTCTCCCTTTTTGGCCTTTTGCTCAGTACATCATAGGCATTTGGTATGACATAAGGTATGACATTCTTTCTTAATATTTTGGAGAACTAAACATTATTTTTAGGGATGCACCATAATTGTAGGATGGTTTAGCTATTTGCTTTTTTTTCTGTTCTCAAATATTTGACAATACTTAATGATGATTTCTTTTTTAATTGTTTTTTTAAAAAATGATAATTTTTTAATCTTGATTTCTGGAAATAGGTATGTGATCAAATGCATTTTTTCCACAAAGTGAAATTGGCCTTTTTTCTGTCTTAGAGAAATACATATTGTCCAGAAATTTCCAACAGTATCATTAAACATAACGATAGAATTAAATCACAACTGAAATCCTACCCGACTGATAATTGTGATTGCCCCTTTGGAAGTATCTTTGTATGCCTGCATTTGTGAAGATATATACAAATAGAGGGTTTTTTTTTTAAGATTTTATTTATTTATCAGAGAGAGAGAGAACAAGCAGGGGGAGCGGCATGCAGAGGGAAAAACAGCTAAAAGCAAAGAGCCCAATGCAGGACTTGATTCCAGGACCCTGGAACCATGACCTGAGCCAAAGGCAGATACTTAACCAACTGAGCCACCCAGGCATCCCTACAAATAGAGTCTTAATGAAATGGCTTGGCACTGGCCTTCAGCTTTATGACCTTCTCTAACTGTGTCGTAGACCTCCCCACACCAATTAAATGTATATAGTCCATTAATATATATATGTATATAATATTTGAGCGTCTGTATCATCTGTTCTGTGGATATCTCTAACTTATCCCCCGTTGGGTATTATAAACACTTCTGGGAGCATTGTTGTCCAATGCTCAGTCCAAGAATAAACTCCTACAAGTGAAACTACTGGACAGTGTCCAGCAATGTTCATGCTCTTCCTGTGATTATTGTCAAGATGGGATGGGTTTACCACTCATATGCATCTTGTTAATTGCCTCTTCCTGATCTTGGCATTTTTTCTTTTGGGGTCTTTATCTTGTAAGAATTCTGTGTAGTTTTCGGATACTAAGCGCCTGGTGTGTTTCAAATAAATATTCCTCCCTAGTCATAGCAAAAGTTTATTTGTGGTGTGTTCCACCTTGTGGAAGATTTGTATTTTTGTGTGGCTTTGGTATCATGTTTTGAAAAGAATTCTACACCCCAAGGTGATGAAAATATTCACCCGTATTTGCTTCTTTTACTTTCTAACTTTTTATGTAAAAATCTTTGACCCATCTGGAATTTACTTTGATCTAAAGAATAAGATGAAGAGCCAGTTCTTTTTTTTTAACATTTTACTTATTTATTTGACAGCGAGCACAACCAGGGGGAGTGGCAGGCAGAGGGAAAGGGAGAAGCAGGCTTCCCCACTGAGTAGGGAGCCTGATGTAGGGCTCGATCCCAGGACCCCGGGATCATGACCTGAGCTGAAGGCAGACACTTAACTGACTGAGCCACTCAGTTGCCCAAAGAGCCAGTTCTTTACACTCATCCCCCATCCTCATATAGCCAGCTGGTTATATCAGCATTGTATACTGGTTAAAGTCTGTTTTCCACTGATATGAAATATCTACTCATTCATGTTAAATTCTTATATACGTTCAATTCTATTTCAGGGTTCTCACTTAAGTTCTGTTTCTGTTTCTTCCTATGCTGGTACTCACTTTGTTTTTTACTATCATACTTTTATTTTTTTTTAAAGATTTTATTTATTTATTTGACAGAGAAAGAGACAGCCAGTGAGAGAGGGAACACAAGCAGGGGGAGTGGGAGAGGAAGAAGCAGGCTCACACCGGAGGAGCCTGATGTGGGGCTCGATCCCAAGACTCTGGGATCACACCCTGAGCCGAAGGCAGACGCTTAATGACTGAGCCACGCAGGTGCCCCAACTACTATCATACTTTTAAAATTACTGTAGGTTTGGGGTGCCTGGCTGGCTCAGTTGGAGGAGTATGTGACTCTTGATCTTGGGTTCATGAGGTTGAGCCCCACTTGGGGTACAGAGATTACTTAAATAAACTTGTTAAAAAATAAAGTTACAGGGGCGCCTGGGTGGCACAGCGGTTAGGCGTCTGCCTTCGGCTCAGGGCGTGATCCCGTCGTTGTGGGATCGAGCCCCACATCGGGCTCCTCTGCTGGGAGCCTGCTTCTTCCTCTCCCACTGCCCCCGCTTGTGTTCCCTCTCTCGCTGGCTGTCTCTGTCTCTGTCAAATAAATAAATAAAATCTTATAAAAAAATAAATAAAAAAAATAAAGTTACAATAGGTTTTATAATTTTTTTAAGTTTATCCAGAACTTTCTCCTTATTTTATGAACTCAAAGCTTTTTCTAAAGGGATTTGGTAAGGAAGTGGAGGAGAGAATAGATAGACCTGAAAGACAAATGGAATAGCCTGATTTATTGGACCTTTATTTGAGAGAAGTCAGGGAAAGTACTGGCTTTAAAACTAGTTCTCAAGTGGGTATGACTGGAATCAACTTGGGATCCACGTCTCAGCAGCACACTGCTCACACCAGTGATAAATGATCTATTGGGCTAAGGAACACTCAAGGCCCTCTTTCATCATTTGTGAGCTCTTTTGTCCTATTTGGTGGCTTCTCCTTACTTTTCTACCTGTTGTCCTCTGTCTTTCTATAGATTGGAGCCAAACATGGTGTTATTTACTTGATCACAAAGTATGGCTATCTTCATCTGTATGACCTAGAGTCTGGCGTGTGCATCTACATGAACCGTATTAGTGCTGACACGATTTTTGTCACTGCTCCACATGAACCTACTTCTGGAATTATCGGTGTCAACAAAAAGGGACAGGTATGGAACTTTGAGGTTTCATCTTCCACCTTTTCCATTCATTGGGCACTGGAGCTTAACTTTTCCTCCTCCTTCAGGAAAGTAGTCAGATATAGTTAGCTCCTGTTATTCAACTTATACCCATATCTCCCTTCTCCTTCCTGCCATCATTTCACCTCTGAGACAGCACCATTCTTAACGTTGGATTGATTCTGAGAAGAGTAGCTCCCTTCGTACATGAATCTTCTACCAATGGAACAGTGGTTGTATATGTTCAGGCTAGGCACAGGTTGATTGGGGAGGGTTGAAAAGCAGGTACTATGCTACCTAAATTACCTTTCTCGACTAAAATTAAAAAGACAGTTAAAAGAAGGAAATCTGTGCTTTAAAAAAAGAAGGTTGAGATGAAACACTTTCAGTTCCACCCACCCAAATAGGCCATCTTGGCAAGTCATCTTGAATGCATCACTGGTTAGTGTCCATGCAACATGATATTTTTCTCACTTGACCATGCTGTAGCTCTGCCATGGTATTCTGCCATTCATGCCCTTAGGTGTTTGGCTCCTGTTCATCCTGTCACTGTTAGAGCCAATGTTTTAGACGTACCCAGCATGAGCCTTAGAGCTTTCCTGCTACTGCAGCGCCCGCGAGCAGGATGTTGGCAGTAGGTATATATGGAGCACTTTTCTAGGTTAGGCCAGTCTCACTTGTTGGGTCTTTATAGGTGCTGTCCATTTGTGTCGAGGAAGATAACGTTGTGAATTACGCAACCAATGTGCTTCAGAATCCAGACCTTGGTCTGCGTTTGGCCATTCGTAGCAACCTGGCTGGGGCGGAGGAGTTATTTGTGAGAAAATTCAGTACCCTCTTTGCGCAGGGGAGCTATGCTGAAGCCGCCAAAGTAGCAGCATCTGCACCAAAGGTAATAGCCCTCGAATGCTTTGCGCCAGTTTGAAAGTGAAATAAATTATAATAAAAGCATTCCACTACTGATGTTGGCATATCTTAACTGTTTTATTACTTGTTTTAGCTTTAAAATTTTGCATGACAACAATGATACAAATCAATGAAAAGCATGATCCTGCTGCAACAACATTTTAAAAAAATTCTCTTTCTGTTCTTATCTATGCGCATATGTATTTCACACCCAGCTTCTTAGCATAGAAAATGCAGAGCTATATTATATATCAAGTGGTTGTACCACGTTTTATTTAGTCACATTCTACTCTGGACTTTCTCCACTCATCTGGAGTGTAACAGTACTGTTAAGGGCATTTTCTGGGGCCTAGTTCTATTTCTGAGCAGATGAAGTGTTTTGAGTTGCTTCTCCTCGAAAGGGATTTTTCTGTCTTTCGATTGATGCTTACCAGCAAACCATTTCTAGTTTTCACCCAGGACTTTGAGTATTTTGAGGGTTTTTTGTTTTTGTTTTTTTTAAATTTGTTTATATACATATTTAAATTCCAACGTAGTTAACATATAGTGTTAGTTTCAGGTGTATAATATAGTGATCCAGCAAATCTATGCATTACTCAGTGCTCATTAGGATAAGTATACTCTTAATCCCCATCACCTATGTCACCCATAGCCCCAGCCACCTCCCCTGTGGTAGCTATTAGTTCTCTATAGTTAAGAGTCTGTTTTTTGGTTTGTCTCTTTTTTTCTTTGTTCATTTTCTTTCTTTCTTAAATTCCACAGATGTGTGAAATCATGTGGTATTTGTCTTTTTCTGACTTATTTCACTTAGCATTATACTTTCTAGCTCCATCCATGTCGTTGCAAATGGCAAGATTTCATTCTTTTTTATGCCTGAGTAATATTCCATTGTGTGTGTGTGCCTGTCTATCTCTCTTTTTTTAATAATAATTTTTTATTATGTTATGTTAGTCACTATACAGTACATCATTAGTTTTTGATGTAGTGTTCCATGATTCATTATTTACATATAACACCCAGTGCTCCAAGCAATATGTGCCCTCCTTAATACCCATCACCTGCCTATCCCAGTCCCCCACCTCCTCCCCTTTGAAGCCCTCAGTTTGTTTCCCAGAGCCCATAGTCTCTCATGGTTCATTCTCCCTTCTGTTCACCCCCCCTTCATTCTTCCCTTCCTTCTCCTACCAATCTCTCTGCTATTTCTTATGTTCCATAAATGAGTGAAACCATATGATAATTGTCTTTCTCTGCTTGACTTATTTCACTTACCATAATCTCCTCCAGTCCTGTCCATGTTGTTGCAAATGTTGGGTAATCATTCTTTCTGATGGCTGAGTAATATTCCATTGTATATATGGACCACATCTTCTTAATCCAGTCATCTGTGAAGGACATCTTGGCTCCTTGCACAATTTAGCTGTTGTGGACAATGCTGCTGTGAACATTGGTGTGCATATGGCCCTTCTCTTCACTACGTCTGTCTCTTTGGGGTAAATACCTAGTAGTGCAACTGCTGGATCATAGGGTAGCTCTATTTTTAACTTTTTAAGGAACCTCCACACTGTTTTCCAAAGTGGTTGTACCAACTTGCATTCCCACCAACAATGTAGGAGGGATCCCCTTTCTCCACATCCTCTCCAACATTTGTTTTTTCTTGCCTTGTCAATTATTGCCATTCTAACTAGTGTAAGGTGGTATCTCAAGGTGGTTTTGATTTGAATTTCCCTGATGGCTAATGATTTTGAACATTTTTTCATGTGTCTGTTAGCCATTTGTATGTCTTCATTGGAGGAGTGTCTGTTCATATCTTCTGCCCATTTTTTGATTTGATTATTTGTTTCTCGTGTATTGAGTTTGAGAAGTTCTTTGTAGATCTTGGATACCAGTCTTTTATCTGTAGTGTCATTTGCAAATATCTTCTCCCATTCCATGGGCTGCAGGAATCCATCAAAATCATAGAGGGGAACATAGGCTGTAACCTCTTTGACGTCGGCCACAGCAACTTTTTTCATGACACATCTCCAAAGGCAAGAGAAACAAAAGAAAAAATGAACTTGTGGGACTTCATCAAGATAAAAAGCTTCTGCACAGCCAAGGAAACAGTCAAAAAAGGACTTTGAGTATTTTGAATTAGAATATAATGGTCATAGAACTTCACTACTGCAAGGCTGTTTTAGAAGCTTAATTCTCACCCTTGCTAGAAGTCACCTGTGGGACTGAGTCCCACTGTGTTTGTGGTCTTTTTTTTTTTTTTTTAAGATTTTACTTATGTATTTATCAGAGAAAATGAGAGCGAGAGGGAGAGAATGCACAAGCAAGGAGCGCAGCAGGCAGAGGGAGAAGCAGGCTCCTCACTGAGCAAGGAGCCTGATGTGGGACTTGACCCCAGGACCTCGGGATCATGACCTGAGCCAAAGGCAGACACTCAACCGACTTAGCCACCCAGACGTCCCTGTGTTTGTGGTTTTTGCTGAAGGTGGAAGCCATTGCCTTGGTAGAGGACTTTCTGACCCTGACAATTAATTCAGTGTGGAATTTATATTGGCAGATTTTTTTTTAAGATTTTATTTATTTATTTGAGAAAGAGAAGTAGAGCACAAGCAGGGAGGAGAGGGAGAAGCAGGTTCCCTGCAAGCAGGACCCTGAGATCATGACTTATGCCTAAGGTAGACACTTAACGGACTGAGCCACCCAGGCGCCCCAGTTTGTTTGTTTTTTAAATACAAGCCAGTTAAGTAAAGGGGCAGCTTGTGATTATAACATAACAACCTACATTTCCATTTGTCATCAGGGAGTCCTACGTACCAGTGACACAGTTCGGAAGTTCCAGAGTATTCCCGCCCAGCCTGGGCAGGCCTCTCCTTTGCTCCAGTACTTTGGAATCCTGCTTGACCAGGGTCAGCTCAATAAACTTGAATCCTTAGAACTTTGCCGTCCAGTGCTTCAGCAGGGACGCAAGCAACTCTTAGAAAAGTGGCTGAAAGAAGATAAGGTACAAACACGAAATCACAACACTCAGCACAGTTTGAAAATGAGCTCACAGGTCTGGTCCTAATCTTGCCCTCTTTGGCACACCACAGCTGGAGTGTTCAGAAGAACTTGGAGATTTGGTCAAAACTGCTGACCCCACACTTGCTCTGAGTGTGTATCTTCGGGCGAATGTGCCAAGCAAAGTTATCCAGTGTTTTGCAGAAACAGGCCAATTCCAGAAAATTGTCCTCTATGCCAAAAAGGTAATGCATGCCTAACCATTAGCATTTCACAGAGAATTAATTTGTGGTGGGTGGTTGCTGATTCTGAAGTTTATAAAATACCCTTCCTTCTATGGAAGTGCTCTAGTGTGAGTTGTTGGTGCCGCTGTTAGCATCTGTCATTCAGTGATGAGGATCCTATTTTATTCTCTTCAGTTTTTTATTTTCCTGTCTCATTTTTACGGTCCTTGTGGTTCTCTTCCAGCTGGGGATTTTCCTGTAATTTTTTTTAAGATTTTATTTATTTATTTATGTAATAGTGGGAGAGAGAGAGAGAGAGATAGCAAGACAGAGCAGAGCATGAGGGAGGGTCAGAGGGAGAAGCAGACTTTCCATTGAGCAGGGAGCCCAAAGTGGGGCTCAATCCTAGGACCCTGGGATCATGACCTGAGCCGAAGGCAGATGCTTATCCGACTGAGCCACCCAGGCGCCCCTTCTGTAATATTATCTTGTTCTTTGTCTCCCTTCTTCCTCATCCCCCTCAGCACTAACTGTGTGTTAAACCCATGTTTCATCAGGCTTCCCCTGCAGCTTGTTCCCAAAGCTCACTGGCCTGTGTGCTGGGTGTTGGTCAGAGCTGGCACACTGGTTGGGGTGACTTCTTTGTGGTCCAGGCTGTTTGTGTAGTTGATTGCACCTCCATGTACATGGCATCGTCACACTGAGGTGCATGTTGTGTTCGGCATAGGCCCACCATGTACACATGCTGATATTGCTCCTCGTTTCTCTGTAAACACAAGTTCAAAACAAAGGATGGGAGCTTTTTTTTTTAACCATTCAGGGTGTTTTGTTTATTTTTCTGTTGAATGTTCCCTTGCCTCTAGGTTGGCTATGTCCCAGACTGGATCTTTCTGCTGAGGAGTGTGATGAGGATCAGCCCAGACCAGGGCCTGCAGTTTTCTCAAATGCTAGTGCGAGAGGAAGAGCCATTGGCCAACATTGACCAGGTGAGCATCAGTTGGTTGTTTGGGACAGTTTTTTGTGGCTTGTGTAACTATCAAGAAGATTCTCTTTTGTTTTTCTCTTACCAGTGTCTTGATTCTTTTCTTCGTCTGCTAGTAATCTTCCAGTTTTAAAAAATCTGATGTACCAGGGGAGCTTGTCTTCTAGTCTTTTATTGTTTGAATACCTGTCATTTACATTTGTTTTGAAGTATTTTAGAGGATTCTTGTGTCAAGTTGTGAGGATCTTAATTCTTTGTGTGGTGGTTGGTGGTGGGGAGTGAGGATGTCATTTGAGAATGGCAGCCCCACCCCCAGCCCCACCTCATTATCCTCTGTTGACTGAGGCCCCCTGAACTCTGCCTGTGTACCTGGTTATGGTGAGTGCTTTCAAGTCTGCAGACTTTCATCTTGTGGGGGGTCTGGCTAACCTGCAGTTAGGTGAACACGAAGCTTACTTTAGCATAACGTAGTTAAGTGTTTAGCTATAAACACATGACCAGTCACCTTCAGTAAACTGTGTACAAGGGGCTCTGGGTAATACAGGATATGTAACAAAGCTCAAAGCAAGGCAAAACCAACAACCGGTGTAGATAAGTGCAATCATACTGGGTTTTTATACATCGTGGAATTTGCAGGGATTTTGGAGATCATGATTAAGGGGTTTGAGCCAAATTTACAAGGATCTCAAGGGGAAAGAAAACTCCAGATTACATCTGGATTATATTTCATATTTTTAAAGTTTTTAAAAATTTATTAGAGAGCAAGCGCACAAGCAGGGGGAGCAACAGGCCGAGGGAGGGAGAAGCAGGCTCCCCACTGAGCAGGGAGCTCAATGCAGGACTTGATCCCAGGACCCTGGGATTACACCCAAGCTGAAGGCAGACACTTAACCAACTGAGCCACCCAGGTGCCGTCTAAAGTATTTTTAATATCAACTTTTTCCTTGTACTTTAAACATGGAAACAGTTACATAGTCATTAAGTTCATTACCTAGATTTCACTTCGTATTAAGGCTTATTCTTTAATATCTATTTAACTAATGATTGGTATCTAAGTCAGTGTTTGCATTTTCCTCACTGTGCCTGAATAATGAGAATATAAGGACTAGACACCAGGTGTTGATTAAGTAATGGATTGTTAAGATTGCTTGAATCACTTCAGAGAATTTGGGGGATTCACACTGATAAAAGTACTTCCTTTGATCTACTTGAGTAAAATACCCTGTCGGTGAGTATGACACGGGTGATATAATTTCACAAAATTACCTAATAAATAATGGCCATGAATTACTTGAATTTTGATAATAAAAGAAAATGTAGGGGCACCTTACTGGCTTACTCAGAAGACTCTTCATCTCAGGGTCTTGAGTTTGAGCCCCATGTTGGATGTAGAGATTACTAAAAGAAAGAAAGAAAAACTTTTTAAAAATGCAAAGGAAGGAACTAATTACTGAGTTTCTAAATGAGATTCAATTTCAGGAACTATTTGAATAGGAAAATAAAAGCCATTTCCTTTGGGTAAAAACGTGGCTTGCTGTCTCTTTCAGATTGTAGATGTTTTCATGGAAAACAGTTTAATTCAGCAGTGTACTTCCTTCTTGTTGGATGCCTTGAAAAATAATCTCCCAGCTGAGGGGCACCTCCAGACTCGCCTGTTGGAGATGAACCTGATTCATGCACCCCAGGCAAGTGCCATTTCTAGGCTGAAACCAAGGGACAAAGGACCCGTTTCACTTGTGTGTGGGACTTGCATACCTAAACACAGTACCTTTGGCCTGGGATGTGCTCGTGCTTCAACGGACATTCTCTAGGACCTTCCTACAAGAGATTTTCAGAATCCATGGTGCAGAACTTCCATAGAAACAATTACAACTGGGGCATCTTTTCTTCTTTTCTTTTCTTTTCTTTTTTTTTTCTTTTCTTTTCTTTTCTTTTCTTTCCTGTTCTGTTCTTCTCGTTCTTCTTTTATTTTCTTCGCTATGGTAAAGTATACATAACAAAATTTATTATTTTAACCATTTTTAAGTGCACGTTTAAGTGGCATTAAGTACATTCACATTATTGTGCAACCATTACCACTAGATATTTCCAGAACTTTTTATCATCACGAACAGAAAATCTGTACCCATTAAGCGATAACTCCCCATTCCATCCCCCAGCCCTTGGTAACCCCTATTCTACTTACCTTTTCTATGAATTTGACTATTCTAGATATTTCATATAAGTGAATTCATGTGATATTTGTCCTTTTGTTTGGCTTATTTCATTTAACATATTGTTTTCAGGATTCATTCATGTCGTAGCATAGATTAGAATTTCATTCCTTGGGGCACCTGGGTGGCACAGCGGTTAAGCGTCTGCCTTGGCTCAGGGCGTGATTCCGGCGTTATGGGATCGAGCCCCACATCAGGCTCCTCCGCTGTGAGCCTGCTTCTTCCTCTCCCACCCCCCCTACTTGTGTTCCCTCTCTCGCTGGCTGTCTCTATCTCTGTCAAATAAATACATAAAATCTTAAAAAAAAAAAAAAAAAAAGAATTTCATTCCTTTTTATGTCTGAATAATATTCCATTATTTATGTGTATACCACATTTTGTTTATCCATTATTTGTTAGTGGACATTGGGTTGCTTTCACCTTGTAGCTGTTGCAGATAGTGCTGCTGTGAATATTGGTGTGCAGGTATCAGTTTAAGTTCCTGTTTTCAGCTCTTTGGGACATACACCAGAAGTGGAATTCTGTATGTAACTTGTTGAGGTACCACCATACTGTATTCCAAGCAGTTACACCATTTGATACTCCTACTACAATGTATGAGGGTTCTAATTTCTTCATATGTTTGCCAACACTTGTCATTTTCTGTGTGTGTTTTTTGAAAAATAATAGCTATCCTAAATGGGTGTGAAGTGGTGGCTCATTGTGGTGGGGCATTCCTTGAACTGAAAGTTGGGGGGGATGTTAAATCATATGTATATGCTTTTTTGGATTAATTTTGGATATGTACGGAGGAAAGGAGTTTGGAGAAATCTACATCAAGCTGTTAACCACAGTTGTCTGAGTGGACAGGATTTGTCTTCCAGTTTCTTTTTCTTTATAGTTATGTATTGTTTTTGTGATTAGGGCACACTATGTTAATTATATTGTTCTGTGATTTCAGGTTATTCCAATCCACAAGTTAGCTGCTCTTTGTGGGTCATATCCCACCTCTAGGAAACAAAAGTGCTATTAATTTGCTATTAGGTGTTCTGTTGAAATCATACGACTTGGTGATTATATATGACAGCTTTTAATAAACAAGCTTTGAAACAGAAACTAAACACCACTCAGGAACTGAGCAGATAGACCCTAAGAAGAGCCCAAACCCAAAAGAGGGGCAGCCTTGATGGGGGCACAGCTGGGCACAACACCCGAAACATTGGGGCAGTCTTCTCTGGATGTCAGAGTCTGGATGATATTTTCTTTCTTGGCTCATCTGAGTTTTTTAAATGACAGTTTTGCTATAATAAGGGGGAAACTTTTTTTAAAAAAAGAGAATAGTAAGGAGCAGTGAGTTCTGAAGAAAACAGGGTGGGGAGCATCAGATAAGTTCCAGATATTACAAAACTCTGCTCTCAGCACTTTGTTTGGATTATTTCCTCTCTAGGGACCCCAGAGTGTGCATTACCCTGGAGCAGCATGAGATTAGACTAGGTCTGTGGTCACTGTATACTTGGTTGGTGCTCCATATCCTGGAAGGAATGGGAAAGAGTGTGCTGGGTGACACCCAGGAGCATGTCTCATCAAGACTCACTAATAGATACTGAGGATCAGATCATTTAACAAGGCAGCAAGGTTGCTTGTTGACTCACTCATTCTTAGTCCAGAGGTTGCTTATTTAAAGATGATATTAAGCCTCATCAGAATTCTTTCCAGGAGTGTTAATTGTTTTTCAAACATACCCCCCGCAAAAAACACACACACACCTAATTCTGCCTTTAACCAAATTGAGAAGTTTAGAGAATACCAGTAGGATTTGTTACTTCCAGGTCTAATTGTAACTGTTGCCAGTCTAAGGATTGAGCTCATTAAAGAAGGAAGTCTTCATAGACTCATGCCCTCACATTGACCTTGACTTGCCATAGAAAACTGTCCAAATATGATGGCTGAGAAGCCACAACAGTAGCCTGGCTTTATCCCAGTAGCATGCTTTAGGGCAGAGCGTCAGCCTTTTATACATACCCGACTCTGCACTCTAGGAGGACAGAACCTTGTTTGAAGAGCCTCAGGTGACTTGGGGAAGGTTGGCTAGGGCTCTGCTTGGAGGCAGGCAAGGACCTGGATCTGGTAAAGCCCCTCTCTCCTGTGAGTACTCTCTGGAGCTGTGCCCTGGGGAGGGGGGGTCATTTGAGCAGCTAAGCCTAAAAAGTTATTGCCACAGTTCAAGCTTTCTTCCTGACCTCACCATTTCATAGGTTGCAGATGCCATTCTTGGAAATCAGATGTTTACTCATTATGATCGGGCACACATTGCCCAGCTCTGTGAAAAGGCAGGCCTCCTGCAGCGTGCACTGGAGCACTACACTGACCTCTACGACATCAAGAGGGCTGTGGTCCACACTCACCTCCTCAATCCCGAGGTATGGCGAACCTTTGGGGCACTCCTGTTGTGGATGACACCCACTTGTCATTAGGTTCACATGCTCCCAAAGTTTCCCTGTGTCTGTGGTTGTGGGAGTGTGGCCTGAGCCTCGTCACTGCTACACACAATTCTCATTCAGCCCACACACAAGCTCCACTTGCTCACCCACTCAACTAGGCTCACATTACCTCTTTCTTTCCATTGTCTACCTTTGATTTAGCCCAAAAGAGAGAACCTGTTAACATCGACAGCTCTAGCAGGGTTGTATAAACCATTAGTAGAAGCTAATTGGTATTGCATTCCATTTACAGAATAGGGTTTTGTATCAACTGTGAGGTGTTGCAGGTTCTGTGACAGCTTGATGAATAGTTGAGGTTAGTGTCTGAAGTTAACTCCTGACTTCCACTTTTTACCACAAGAGACAGTTGCTTTTCAGTCCCTTTAAGGGAAGATTCTTTATATTTTTCACATTCAGTGGGAAAAATTGATCCAGTTATGTTGCCAGTGTTGGCTGCATCTAGGATGTTACTCAGCTGTGGACAAACTCTTCTTGCTTCCCAGTGGCTCGTCAGCTTCTTTGGCTCCTTGTCAGTGGAGGATTCTTTGGCGTGTCTTCATGCTCTGCTGTCTGCCAGCATCAGACAGAACCTTCAGCTGTGTGTGCAGGTGGCCTCCAAGTACCACGAGCAACTGGGCACACAGTCCCTGGTGGAGCTCTTTGAATCCTTCAAGAGTTATGAAGGTAAATTTCACAGCCTCTAGCCAACTGCACCTCGTCCTCAGGTGTCGGTGTCAGCCTGCCCACCCTCAGACTCTTCCTTCAGGCCAGGCCGATGTGTTGGTCAATGGCAGAAGATTTCTGCTGTTTGGTGTGTGTTACCCAGCTTTGTAGCTTTTTTGGCATTTGCAAAGGAAGCAATTGGTTGGCTGGTGTTGGGGTGGGGATGCTCAGAATCCCCCTCGTTTCCCTGGAGCCTCTGTGGAACTGAGCATCTTTGTCACACATTCTGCTGAGTGTTCACCAGAAAACCTGGCCGGTAGCGCTGAAGTGCATGGCCCTGAGAGGGCAGCCCCTTTGGCTTCCTCTGAGTAAGAGCCCCATGGAGGCTCAGCGGTGTGTGATTGTTGGGCTGGCAGGCCTAACTGAAGTTGGCTTCCTCTGCCCTCTTGTGGGCATCACACCGAGAATGTGCTGGTGGAGGGATGGCTTTCCCAGGTGGGGTCTGCTGGGTCAGGCTAGGTCAGGAATAGAAACTGAGCATTTCTCCAGCGAGGTATTAAGCCACTGTCCTGGGCCTAGTGAGGCTGGGATGTTGGAGAAGTAAAGGTAAGACCTGCCTTCAGAGAGCTGCCCATCTTGTCAGAAGACGTCATCGCAGGAAAGGCTGCAGCAGCAATTAGGTTACGTGGGTGGGGAGATGGCAGTAGAGTAAGGTTGGTGGGAACTGTCTGCCTTCAGGGTTCTGGTTCCTTACCCCAGGTTACAGCCAAAGACCTCCTCAGGGAAAGCGGTTTTCTCTGGAGTAACCTAATCTGTTCTTGTCACCAGTACCTCCTAGCTGGCTCCTGTGAGAGTCAGGAGGTGGTCAGTCTCTGATGAATATTGGTGCTCTCTGACTCACCTTGCACCCCAGTCCACAGTGGCTCCATGTGTGGCAGCAGCTCAATATCAGGGAGCAGACTGTTTGGAGGCTCCCACTGATGCCTCTGCTTCCCTCTCTTCCTGGTTTGTCTTTTTAGAGTAGCAGTCACACAGCCCTCTTAGGTTACCTCAGTTTGAATTAATTATTCTTGAAGATGACCTCCTAGGGTGTGCCTGTGGCCCCAGAAGGATTCCACATACACACACACAAAGTATTTCACATCAGAACATCTCAGATATACCTCCCAAATTTCATGGAAATCTGACTAGCTATTTGAGGGAGATGCCAAAGCAGAAGAACTTCACATAGATTTTGTAAATTGTGAGTGGGCTGTGTGAGCTGGGAGAGTGGAGCATTGCTTTTGTGGGCTGGGCCACCAAGGGTGGGTGGACTACGACTATGGAAAAGGCGGGTAGATAGTATGAGGGCATAAGATGGAACAATCTCTCTTTGTAGGCCTCTTCTACTTCCTCGGCTCTATTGTAAACTTCAGCCAAGATCCAGACGTGCACTTGAAGTACATTCAGGCTGCCTGTAAGACGGGGCAGATCAAGGAGGTGGAGAGGATATGCCGGGAGAGTAATTGCTACAACCCAGAACGGGTGAAGAACTTTCTGAAGGTAAGTGTGTCCAGGTGTCACCTCCTTCCTTGAGGAAACTATCAGGCAGCTGCCTAAGAGTTAGAAAGCTGGCTTTTTCTCCATCAGTGTTCCCTGGGTCCTTAGCTGCTCTACTTTGTGGCCTGAAGTTCTTGGAGGAGGCCACTGCTCATTTTACAGTCCTTGACCCCGCACTCTTAATTATCTGATGTGTGAGTAGAGGGAGTTGGTTTATTGCTGCGTTATGTTTCAACAACATCCCAACTGTGCCCCTGTTAATTAGGTTGGGAAAGTCTATAGAAGCAAATAAGCTACTCAGTGCTAGGGGCATAAAAAGCAAGAAGGGTCTTTCTTCCTCATGCACAGACGGGGGTGGTTGTGGAGCTAAGTGGGGTGGCTTTCTTTCCCACCATCTTTCAAGGATCAGGCTGGTGGCTGCTTTGCCATCTTCAGCATACCGCCTTGAATGTTGCCTTCCCAGTCAACTGGAAGAAGGAAAGAGTCCAGAGGAGTCGGCACTGGTGGTTTTTATGGGTGAGGCTACATGTGGCATGTGGCATTTCGATTCCCATTCCATTAGAGGAAACTAGGTCACGTGGCCACACTCAGAACTGCAAGGGTGCAGGGGCACCTGAGATGTGTCATGCACATATGGCCAAATGAGGGGAGGCATTATTTCAGTGGACTGTGGAGTGGGGGGGCAGCCTCCTGCACTGATGGCTGATGTTCCATGGAGTATGGTTGCTTGTCCAGAAAGGCAGCCCTTGTTGGCAGGTGTTCTCGAAAGTAGCCTACACTCTCTGCTGCTGGGTCTGGGTCAGATTTATACATAATGAGCGCTTGTCTTAACCCAGAAGATACTTGCTTTTGGACCAATTTGCGATGTTATTGCCAGATTTAACAGAGTTCTTTTTCTTCTTTAACCAAATAGTATTATCTTTCTGTTACTTGTTTCCCAAGGCAAACACTATATCCCCAAAAGCAAATACCTTAGAACAATAGCATATCTAGAACAAAGTCTCATCCTGGGTCTCCTTGGGGCCACTCTCTACAGAAGCAGTGCCATCTCTGTGCTGATTCATGGTCCCTGCAGTCTGGCTCTGTGGGGTCTTCACTGCCTGCCTTGTTTCTGTGCTTTCCCAATACCCAGGAGGCCAAGCTCACAGACCAGCTTCCCCTCATCATTGTGTGTGATCGGTTTGACTTTGTCCATGACCTCGTCCTGTACTTGTACCGCAACAACCTGCAGAAGTACATCGAGATCTACGTTCAGAAGGTACTACTGGGACCATCACTGCCGGCTCCAGGTGACACCCGGCTGCCTTTGTGCCTTGATTGGTGGTAATAGTCAATGCCTGAGAGACTGCCTCTGACCCCTGAATGTGTCTGAGACTGGTAGTATTATAGCTTGGGCTGCCATAGCAGAATACCACAGACTGCATGGCTTAAGCAATAGACATTTTTAAAGGTTGCAAATCCAAGATCAAGGTGCTGACCCCATCACCTTGGGTTGGTTCTGAGGGCACTGTCCTTGGATTACAGATGGCCACCTTCTCGCTGTGCCTTAATATGGCCTTTTCTCTGATTAGGGCCCCACCCTTATGACCTCAATGAACCATAATTGTGTCTTTCAAGGCCCATCTTCAAATACAGTCACATTAGGGCTTGGAGCTTCAAATACGCATTCTGTCCACCACAGGAGCTCTTTCAGACAGCCACACTCTCCAGGCCTTGGGGGACTTGTAGCAGTGACCTGTGCCTGCAGCACTGAAATCACCACCTTGACCATTCTAGGTCAACCCTAGCCGGATCCCTGCTGTGGTTGGAGGGCTGCTTGATGTGGATTGTTCTGAGGAAGTAATTAAAAACTTAATCATGGTGGTGAGAGGACAGTTCTCTACTGATGAGCTGGTGGCTGAAGTAGAAAAAAGAAACAGGTAAGGGGTCCTAGCTTGGTATCTTCTCTTGCCCCTGGGTTCTAGTGTTTGTTGTTAAGTCTATGACTCATTCTCCAAGATCCCTTTTAGGTCAGCCTCTAGGCCCCAGGACTAACTGTCTCTGTGGCTGGTCTTTTCATGCAACAAATCTTAGATCTAGTAGTGAGTTGTTTGCTATTGGTACTACAGATCTTTGGGAAAAACTTAACAATTGAAATCAGTTTGGAGCTCAAGTCTGTTTTGGTCCCTAAAACAACCTGAGGTTAATGGAGTGAGACTTTTGTTTGTTTCTAGAAGCAACCTTCAGAGTTCAGGGTCTGCCCTGGAGGTTTCAGATGTTAGTTTTGAGACTTGTTTTACAGTGCTTTTCCTTCTTTCAAAGGCTAAAGCTGCTGCTTCCCTGGCTGGAGTCCCGGAGCCACGAAGGCTGTGAAGAGCCTGCCACTCACAATGCACTTGCCAAGATCTACATTGACAGCAACAATAGCCCCGAGCGCTTCCTGAGAGAGAACGCTTACTACGACAGCCGCGTGGTGGGCCGCTACTGTGAGAAGCGGGACCCACATCTGGCCTGTGTCGCCTATGAGCGGGGCCAGTGTGACCTTGAGCTCATCAAGGTGGGCAGCAAGTACACCGAGCTGCCAGCTGTTGCTCTGGATTCCCGGGGCAGAGCTTCATCAGTGGGGGCTGATGAGGGCTTCCTCTGAGCCCCACAATTGCAGATCATGTGGTACATTTCCATAAGCTTGGTTTCCTTTTAATTTAGATGCCTTGTTTCCTACCCGCTTATGTCCTGTTTGTATATACTGTACCTGTAAGCCTGGCTGGCCCCAGTCTGACCTGTCAGCCTTCTGCTTCCAGTCTTCAGTGTCACCTAGTGTCCTGAGGGCAAAATTGAACCTTTTGGCCTAACTCAGGAGGTCTTCTGTGAACCACAACCCCGCCCTCACCAGCCTGGCGGCCTCCCCTCTTGCCTCTCCACCCTGGATGCTTCCGTCCTATGTGCGCTTGCACTTCCTGCTCTTCTTCTTAGGGCAGCTTCTTGCACGTGCCCTCTGCCAACTATTCCCAACCACAAAGCTCTTACTGGCCCCTCCTTGGACCATCCCCCCCAGGTCGGCTTACCTCTGCCCTGGCTTGGATCTACATGTTTTGTTACTTAAGTATCAAATAGTTTGATACTTAACTTTGTGACCTAAAACTCCGGAAATCTCACGTGGGGGTACCTGATGTTTGTTTGACTGTAAGATCTGTAGGCAGTTGGTCTGTTTGCCCGAAGCACCTCAGAGTGCCTGACAACATGGTAGAACTCAGCAATCGGGGAAGGAATCTGTTAGGGTGTCAAGCACACAGTGCACCAGTTTCTTATCCTACTTTAGCTCTGTACACTGACCATGCATGTGACAGGCCGGGTCTACATAGCACCTTGCCTTGCAGTCTCTAGGGGGCCAGTTTGTGTGAAGTTGGGACTTCAGTTAGTTTGATACCATAAGCCACCTTTTGGCTGAACTTACCACCTTCTTATTAAAGCTCAGTTCAGTGACCACCCAGGGATCTTTGCACCCATCTGTCCTACCGGGTGATGTATGATAGACATCGCCTTTTAGTGAGGCAGAATTGAGACAAGAAAAAAAGTGCTCGTTAGGGTCTGCTGTGTCAGAAGGAGAAGCTGCAGTGAGATTTCGGGGCAGACCAGACCAAGCCTACTCCTGGCCTCATGCCATGCACACGTGAGCAGCCCATGGACACACATGCAGCATTTAGTCTTGTGCCTGGCATCTGGTACTCAGCCAGTCTGATTCCCACTAGGCCTTAGCAAGTGCCTCACACATTGGAATGTTCCAGTGGACAGTTGGTTTCTGGGAGATGTATTAGAACTCTCAAAAAAGGGTCTCAAATTCAATTAATGAGAGCGTATTTTAAAGTCTATAGGCCTTGAAATGATGTAGCGTATATGCTGTTTTATACCAGTCCTGGGCTATTCTGATAACACTTAAGAGATGGTGGCTATCTAAGTTAGCTAAAATTTAAAAATTAGTTCCTCCTTCATAGACCGCATTCCGGAGCACGGGGCTAGAACATTTTCATCATTTCGGAAAGTTCTGCTGTGTAGTGCCAGTTTAGAAAGCAACAGTTAGGTTGATGTGTGGAGAGGAGCTGCCACACAGCCATACCTATTCTGAGTTGTTATAAACTGAGAAACTTGCATTTTGAGGTAATTTGTCACCCTTAGGAGTGCATTGTCACCCTTTGGGATGCTGCCATCCTGTGTCAAAGTACTGTTTCTTGCTTGGGCTCTGGACAACTGTCAGGGACGGGGGAACTGACTGGGGTGGGTCCCCCAAGTAGTGTCCATTGATTGGCTGTGTTACACACACTAGTGTATTCATTTCAGGTTTGCAACGAGAATTCTCTGTTCAAAAGTGAGGCCCGCTACCTGGTGCACAGGAAGGATCCAGAGCTCTGGGCTCACGTCCTTGAGGAGACCAACCCAGCCAGGAGACAGCTGATCGACCAGGTGAGGAATGGAAGTGGGAGTATGTGTATGCATGCCTCTCATCATGCCTTTTGCCCTGTCATCATCTTGCGGCCAGAGTGACTAGCTGAATTATTATGTTTAACACATCTTCAGATGCATGACCAGACTGTCTTATGAATCTTCTCTGGCGTTGTTTATTGGTTAAAGGCACAGAGTTGGCCCTGATCTCCAAAGTGGGGATGTGCTGCCCCAGTAAAAGGAATATCTGATGGCATGCCTGCATGCTGGATCCTTTTTTTTTTTTTTTTTTTTTTTAAGCTCAGCCCCTAGTGACACAATGTAAGTGGATCTCAAGGTTGTCTCAGCTAGATTTGCCTTTGTTGAGGAACCCCTTGCACTCTTGTGACTCGCCAGTGCCTCCTAGGAGCTGGGGCACAGTGCCAAGGCCAGGGTTCCTCCAGTGTGCAGCCTGGCGGATGGGTGTCGACCTCAGCCACTCAGTGGGCAGCAGATGGTGCTTCACCATCCCCACTCTCCCCTAGGCTTCTGGGCACACTATTTGGGGATGGGCTGAGATCAAGGTGGGAACAAGACCCTGGTCCAGCAAGTGGCCTTCAGCCCTGAGCAGATCAACTAAAGTGCCCCCTTCCTTTGTGTGCATTACCAACCACTAGGTGCACTTGTTGGGTTTCACGTCTATCTCTACTGAATTTCACCTTCTCCTTTTCTGTCCACTGTTCCTCATGTCTGTGCCATTCTTTTTCTTAATAAACTTTATTTTGGAACACTTTTATTTATTTATTTTTTTAATCTTCAGGGGAAGCTGACTGCTATTTTATTTTTTTTCATAATAATATTTTTATTATGTTATTCACCATACAGTACATCCCTGGTTTTTTATGTAAAGTTCGATGATTCATTAGTTGCGTATAACACTCAGTGCACCATGCAATACATGGAACACTTTTAGATGGCTAGAAGCTTGTGTTATTTTGGATCTCATTATATCGCCTTGGAGTTACCCATCTCCAAGATTTGCCCAAAGATTCATCCAGACCTGACAAAGACATTGAGCAGCAAAGGGCCTGGGACAGAGTAGGTTTAGATTCCACTAGAGATCTATCTCCAAATTTGCAGACAACAGATATTTCTCCAGGTGTGGTCCAGCTGCCTGGCATGTCTTGTAGGTCACGTTGCATTGGCACTGGGATGAGCAACTTTAATGCTCCACTGAGCTGAAGCCGGCGGGTGCCTCTTGGTCTCCCTGTGTCTGTGTGAAGCTGCTGATCCAGTCATTATGTCTGCTGGGACTGAATATTCATAGCCACCTCCTGGGGGGCATTCACCTACCGTGCCCCTCTAATTAGAGGGACTGCAAGACGGTGGCAGACTGCTTTTAGGTCTGGAGGAGAAGCTCATTATGGAAAGTTTACTTAGAGGAAGCAGCTTCCTGAGGTAACCTTGATTAGGCATCCTGTTGACTCAAATAGATGATGGAACTTTATTTTTGCTCTTAAAACAACTAGTGTGTATTTAAAGTGCTCTAAGGTTTTCAAGAATGGACATATGTCGTGATGGCAAGAAATATACCTCCTACTCCAGACGGATTCTGTGTGCTGTCACAGTTCTCCTTTCCCTTAAATACACCCTTTTTGTTACTTGTCTCCTGTGATAGCCCCTTTCCTCAAACTCCTTTGTATAACTGTTAGGACTGTTATAAACTCCTCAGAAGAACTTTTGTATCTTACGGTGCATTGAGTATACAGTGGCCACTTGCAAGGTGGACTGGGCTTACTTTGATTCTAGTTCCTTTGCAGCCCCTCCTGTTTGCAGGTGAAAGTTCATGGCAAGAGCTATATATTATCTATGTCATACCTCCTCTGAGCTCTCTTTGCTTTCTCATTAATGTGCTGCTATTGCCCACCCCTGATGAATCTTGGCAAAATTGATAGATCCTGAAGTCACCAAAGGCCCCTGGCACAAAGTGCAAGGAGAACAATGCTGGCCTTCTAGCCTGCTGTTATCTGGGAAGTGCACTCTTTGGAAAAATATCTTTTCCCCCACTTGTGAGTTTTCTTGTAGGGGAGACACCTGTAATTGGATGAGGGGAGGCGTGGCCAGTTTTTCACCTTGGCATGGTTCTGAGGGCTGTGGAGCTCGGGGTGTACTCAGCTGCGTGCCTGGAAGTGGGCTGGGCCAGAGCAGTTGTGGAGCTCTAGGCTAGCAAGAGCTTCACAAGAGTGGTGTCTTCATTAGAGAAATGGAGGCCATATTTGCTATGAACAGTGACCTTAAAAAACAAAGATGAAAGCAAACATGCATTTCAGCCGGCTGTTTAAGTGCACTGTGTTATTGGCTTTGGAGTAAATTTACAGTATGGTTGTTGGGGCAGAGATGAGTCTGCAGCCCTTTTGATGTGAGAGAGAAACTAATTGTCAAATAGAGCAGGCAGAAATCTATGAAATTGACTTCATTAGACAACCTTCCCTTTTTGCCTTGAGAAATCTCCTATTTTCTCTATTTCAGACTGCCATGGAGGAATCCTTCCTTTCTGTTTAGCTTCCAAGATAGTCTTGAACTGACTTTATCTAACCAGGTTCTTTCAAATGATTTTTAAAACCAGGTGGTACAGACTGCATTGTCAGAAACACAGGATCCTGAAGAGGTCTCAGTCACCGTCAAGGCCTTCATGACAGCTGATCTGCCTAATGAACTGATTGAGCTGCTGGAGAAGATTGTTCTGGATAACTCGGTTTTCAGTGAGCACAGGTGAGGGTATGCTGAAGGTAGCTGCTGACTCGGTCAGATTCAAACACCTACCTGATGTTCACTTTCCATTACAGTTTTGTCTTACCTCACCTGCCCAGCCTCATTGGCTGTTCTCCAGTGTCTTCTCACTGCATTCTGTATCTTCAGTCCTACCTATCTCTTCTAGACCAGCCTAAATTCTACTTTTTCCAGGAATCTGTTCTTCCTCTTTTGCTTCTCTGGCCTGCCCTGTTCTTTTTTTTTTTTTTTTAAAGATTTTATTTATTCAACAGAGATAGAGATAGCCAGCGAGAGAGGGAACACAAGCAGGGGGAGTGGGAGAGGAAGAAGCAGGCTCATAGCGGAAGAGCCTGATGTGGGGCTCGATCCCACAACGCCGGGATCACGCCCTGAGCCGAAGGCAGACGCCTAACCGTTGTGCCACCTAGGCGCCCCTGCCTTGTTCTTTTTTAACCACAGACCTAATATTCATTAGTGCCTACTATGTCCCAAACATGTTAAATTCTTGAAATCATGGTGAACAAACCTTGGAAACAGATGTCAAGAAAACGAAATCTGGGCATGTGTCAGGGACGACTTGCTAGAGATGTAACGTAGTAGCATGAGGAGTAGGAGCTTGGGTAGGAAGAACATTTGATGCAGAAAAAACAGCATGGGCAGACAGTTTGAAGTAATAATAGAGCGTGCTTCAGTGTAGCCGCACCCAGCATTTATTTCCACTTTAAAATTCATTATCAGAGATTCTATGTCAAACAGACCGGTGTATTTGCATCATAAATCCTGCTGTAAAGATTTAATTGTAAGGTTTATTTTGTAGACCGGAAGGGCTTTTAAGGTCTGTGGCATTGTGTTAAAGAGTACTTGTGTGGATGTGTGTGTTTGTTTGTTTGTTTGTTTGTTTTTAATATTTTATTTATTTATTTGACAGAGATAGAGACAGCTAGCGAGAGAGGGAACACAAGCAGGGGGAGTGGGAGAGGAAGAAGCAGGCTCATAGCAGAGGAGCCTGATGTGGGGCTCGATCCCATAACGCCGGGATCACGCCCTGAGCCGAAGGCAGACGCTTAACCGCTGTGCCACCCAGGAGCCCTGGATGTGTTTGTTTTTAAACTAAGAAATGCTAAATGGTAAATTATGGAATGTGAAATTACATTTTAATTGAATCCTATGCCCTCATTGATTACAGGATGCCAGAGTTAAGGTACCTGAGGTGGGTAGGATATTCTGTCTTGTTTTCTGGCTAACCTCCTTTGATAGATAACTAGCCTGTTAGTATTTCCCACAGAGAGACACTTAAAGGTGGTTCTGACTCTGTGTGCTGACTCCTTGGACACTGTTTTTTCTCACACATGCAGGGGGACCTTCAGTTCTTGCCCTTCTTTCTGTGACCAACTGCTTCACCAGACAGTTTTCTGTGCAGGTGAAAATAGCCTGAGTTAGCAGTCTGGCAGACGAGATCCCTATATACTTACACAGATCCTGTTACTAGAAATACTGAAGATGTAGGATGAAGTATATAAATGATCCTTTAAAATGAATCCATGAGCTAGTGACTTTTGCAAATTCTTTGAACCTGAGCTATGTGTCCCTATAGGACACAGAGGACAGGAGATAAGACCCAAGGGCCTACAACAGGTATGACGTGTACAATGACGCCCCTCCTCAGTGCAAGGATAAACTATACCAGTATTGCCTAGCCCTTTGCTGAGAGACTGGCCAAAACAAAACAAAAAAGAGCTCTTTGGAACCGTGGTGCTAGATTATGAGGACAAAACTGACCCTGAGAGGCTGGCCCTCTAACAGGTTTTAGTACAAATTCATGTGAACTGGCATGGGATTAAAAATCCTCAAGTGAGGAATTTAATTTTGAAATGATTGCTATCAGGTAGTGCCTTCAGATCTCTGCCAAAGACAAACACAAATCTTAAGAGCCTACCCTCTAGCAAGGGTTTAGAGAATTCTGACATAACATTTCAAGAAATAATGATCTCGTAGTAAAAACATTGACAAAATGCATAAGGAGGGGCACCTGGGTGGCTCAGATGATTAGGCATCTGCTTTCGACTCAGGTGATGATCTCTAGGTCTTGGGATTGAGCCCCACATCAGGCTGCCAGCTGGCTCAGTGGGGAGCCTGCTTCTCCCCCTCCCTCTGCCTCTCCCCTTGCTCGTGTGCTCTCTCTCTCTCGAATGAATAAAATCTTTAAAAAAAAATGCATAAGGAAACAAGGCTCCATTAATAAGAGCCTGCAGTATAACAGAGTAGACTCAGATCTGCCTGGAGGGACTGTGGGTATTGGAATTATCAGGCATGAAATATAAAATTACATGTAATATGTTTAAATACCCAAAAAAAGATCAAGCAGATTTTTTTTTAAAGATTTTATGTATTTGAGAAAGAGACCGAGAGAGCATAAGCAAGGGGCAGAGGGGAAGGGAGAGGGACAAGCAGACTCCCCACTGAGTGGGGAGCCCAGCATGGGGCTGAATCCCAGGACCCTGAAAACATGACCTCAGCCAAAGTCAGATGCTTAACCAACTGAGTCATCCAGGCGCCCCTCAAGCAGATTTTTTAAAATACCAAATAACCGATAAATAAAAAATTAGTGTATATATATATATAATTGGATTTAAAGTAAACTCCAGATGGGTTTAGGGGCATTAGAGAATAAGAATTGAAAGATACATGTGAAGAAATGGCAAGATTGTAGCCAAGACAGGTGGAAAATGTGAAAAAGTTTAAGATCTATACAGGTTGAAGGGAGACCTAATCAGAGCCTCAGAGAGAGCAGGGAATGAGACACTATTTGGAGGGAAAATGATGGAGATTTTAACAGAACTGACAGTATTCTAGTTCTCAAATTCAGGAAGCCCAGCAAATGCCAAGAAGGATTCATTTAAAACCACTTTACACACATTATAGCAAAACTATGAAACTTCAGAAAAAATTTTTTAAGCACTCAGAAAGAAGAAAGATTACCTATAACGAATGTAAATTAGACTGACAGCAGACTTTTCAGCAGCCTCAGTAGAAGCCAAAGGATATGGGATGATATGCCTTCAGAGTGTATTAACGTAAGATTAATGAGAAGTTGGAAATAAAAGAATTTTTAAAAGTTAGGCAAATGTAAAGCTAAAAATGCTGGTATTATATTGATATTATATGTTAATATGACATTGTATGTTTTTATATATATTATATGGTCTATATTTGTATCATACAAAATAGACTTTGAGGTAAAAACCATTATTGAGGGATGCCTGGGTGGCTCAGTCAGTTAAGTGTCTGGCTTCGGCTCAGGTCATGATCCCAGGGTCCTGGGATCGAGTCCCGCAACAGCTCCTGCTCAGTAGGGAGCCTGCTTCTCCATCTACCTACCGCTCCCCCTGCTTGTGCGCGCACATGCTCACTCTCTCTCTCTGACAAATAAATAAATAAAATCTTTAAAAAAAAAGTTATTGAAGTAAAAAGGGCTAGTACAGTAGCCCCTGCTTATCCATGATTTCACATCTTGTGGTTTCCGTTGTCATGGTTAACTATGGTCTGTCTGAAAGCAGACAATGTGTCAGAAGGTCACTTGTAGCCTAACACTATGTCTCAATGCCTACATCATTCACCTCACTTCTTCTCATCATATGGGCATTTTAGCATCACACGTCATCACAGGAAGGGTGAGTGTGGTACAATAAGATATTTTGAGAGTGAGAAACCACATTCACATAAGTTTTATTTATAATATATTGTTGTAATTGTTCTATGTTATCATTAGTTACTGTTAATCTCTTACTGTGGCTGATTAATAAAATAAAGTTTATCATAGGTGTGTATATACAGGAAAAAAAATTTAGGGTTTGGAGCTGTCTGTGGTTTCAAACCCCAGTTGGGGTCTTGGAATGTATTACCTGCAGATAAGGGGGAGTACTGTATATAATGATGAAATATTCAGCTCACCAGGAAGATAATTCTGAACTTGTGTATATCTAATAATATAGTTTCAAAACTGCAAGAAGACACAGGCAAATTCACCATATTGGGAGATCTTTTTTTTTTTTTTAATATGTTTTATTTATGTGACAGAGAGACAGCCAGCGAGAGAGGGAACACAGCAGGGGAGTGGGAGAGGAAGAAGCAGGCTCCCAGCGGAGGAGCCCGATGTGGGACTCGATCCCGGAACGCCGGGATCACGCCCTGAGCCGAAGGCAGACGCTTAACGACTGCGCTACCCAGGCGCCCCCCATATTGGGAGATCTTAATATATACCTCTCCAGTAATTGATAGAACAGTTAGCTTAAAAATGAGAGTATTAGGGGCGCCTGGGTGGCTCAGTTGTTAAGTATCTGCCTTCGGCTCAGGACGTGATCCCAGGATCCTGGGATCGAGCCCCACTTCAGGCTCCCTGCTCTGCTGGGAGTCTGTTTCTTCCTCTCCCACTCCCCCTGGTTGTGTTCCCTCTCTCGCTGGCTGTCTGTCTCTCTGTCAAATAAATAAATAAAATATTTTTTAAAAATAGAGTATTAAAAAGGATACATAAAGAAGACAGTAAATATATTTTTGAAGTAAATAAAAACATTATAACTGTTGACAGTTAATGTGAATTATAAGCTTCCTGGAATGAATTTACATATATTCAACGAGTAGACATGGTTCTTAAAGAAAAAAACAAATCAGGAGACAGCTGAAAAAGCGAACTGCTATAGTCCTATCCACTCAACCATGATATACAGCTTGATGTAATTTCATGAATGATCACATCACATTGAAAGACATAGGCACCTGGGTGGCTGAATATTTAAGTAAACTCCGCCTTTAGCTCAGGTTAAGCGTCCGCCTTTAGCTCAGGTCGTGATCCCAGGGTCCTGGGATCGAGCCCATGTCAGGCTCCCTGCTCGTGGCGGTGCTTGCTTCTCCCATCTGCGGCTCCCCCTGCTTGTGCACGCATGCTCGCTCGCTCTCTCTCTCATAAATAAATAGAATCTTAAAAAAAAAAAGATGTCAGTTTTACCCACATCACTCAAATTTACTGCAATACCAGTAAAACTCTCCATTTGTTTACTTATGAAACTTGACAGGGAGATTTTAAGTTTTAAATCAGAAAGATAAAAGGCCAGGAATAGTCAAGATTGCTAACACAAATAATAAATCACTCAAGAGGTGAGAGTAGGTTTTGGGATGGCAAGGTACTTAACTCTGATCTAGAATTATTATAAAATTTAAGACATTATGGCTTGGGCAAGGAATAGAGAAATGGACAATAATAGTAGAGCAAAGAACCCTAAAATAAACCCACACATATGTAAAACATTTATGACAGAGCTGGTTATGCAGATGGAAATAAAAGACTTTTCAGTAAAATGACGTTGGGACAAATGATTATCTATATGGGTAAAATTAAAATTGGATCTCTGTGCCACACACTGTAAAGATTTAAATATAAAGTCAAAAATATAATGTTTTTAGAGTTTATGTTTAAATGAAGAATATATTTGTGGCCTAATGAACACATAAGCCAGTTGCAAAAATAATATAAACCATTTGAAAAACTAGTAAAAAGGACTATGTTAAACTTAAGAACTTTATCATAATAAGATGAGAAAAGGGGAAGCTACAAACAGATGACATTTGCAACATATAAAACCAACAAAAAACCAGCATGGAGAACATATAATGAAAGAAAAACTCAAACAACCTGATAGAAAACTCAGCAAAGCACTTGAGTGATCCTTCAGCAAGAGGAGAGACAGCCTGCAAGTGTAAGGCAGGAATGCAGTGTCATCAGCCATCAAGCAAGCACAGTCCGGCCACTGTGCACCATCCCTTTCCTCCTGCAGAGCAGTGGGGATCTAGCTCTCCTCATCAGCCTTGAATGTCGAGCACCTGGGCCTCTTACGTGCCCTGTTGGGAATGTGCGTTCCTCTTGGGAAGCAGTGCATGTTAGAAGATGTTTCCATTCCTGGTTCTTGGCTCACGTGTATCAGGAGACATGTGCAAGAATGCACAAGGCAGCACAATTTCCAATAGCAAAGATCTGAGAGCAATCCAGATACCCATCGGTAAAAGGGCTGTGGTACTGTCGTACAGTGGAGTACCATGTCACCGTGGAAGTGAATGCTATACAACAGCATGGTGAATCTTGGGCCTAATTTTTTAAGTTTTTTCCCCTTCTTTTTAACTATTACACGGTTAAATTGGTCTTTTGTGGGGGACGTACGATACTAGGAATTTCAACACATGCCTAGATTCACATACGTAACCACTACAGTCAGCATACAGAACAGTTCCCTCACTATGAAACTGCCTCATGTGAGCTGCCCTTTACAGTTATATCACTGTACCCCTGACAATCACCCATCTGTGATTCATCACCATTAATCCAGTTTTGCCTTTTCAAGAATATCATGTAAACGGAATCACATAGTATGCAATCTTCTGAGACTTGGCTTCTTTCACACAGCATAATGCCTTTGGGATTCATCCAGTTGTGTGCATCAGTAGTTCTCTTTTATTGCTGAAGAGTGTTCTGTGGCATGAATGTACAACAGTTTGCTTATCCACTTGCTCATTGAAGGACATTTGGATTGTTTTCAGTTTGGGGTTACTATGAATACAGCTGCTATAAATGTGTCCAGATTTTTGTTTGAACACATCTAGCAATTGCTGAGCCATATGGTATATGTATGTTTAACTGTTTAAGAAGCTGCCAAACTTGGGGCGCCTGGGTGGCACAGCGGTTGAGCGTCTGCCTTCGGCTCAGGGCGTGATCCCGGCGTTGTGGGATCGAGCCCCACATCAGGCTCCTCCGCTATGAGCCTGCTTCTTCCTCTCCCACTCCCCCTGCTTGTGTTCCCTCTCTCGCTGGCTGTCTCTCTGTCTCTGTTGAATAAATAAATAAAATCTTTAAAAAAAAAAAAAAAAAAAGAAGCTGCCAAACTATTGTTTTCCAGGGTGGCTGTACCCTTTTGATACAGAGTAGGTACAGAGTGACTGTACCATTTCCCACCAACAATGTGTGAGAATTCCATGGTATTATCAGTATTTTTTATTTTAGCTATTCTAATAAACATATAGCGGCATGTCATTGTAGTTTTAATTTGCACTTCTCTAATGGCTAATGATGTTAAACAGCTTTTCCTGTGCTCCATATATCCTTTTGGTTGTAGAGTCTCTCTAAATCTTTTGGTTGTAGAGTCTCCATATATCCTTTTGGTTGTAGAGTCTCTCTAAATCTTTTGCTTCTTTTTTAATTGGGTTATTTGGTTTTTCACTGTTGAGGTTTGAGTGTTCTTTATACAGTCTGGATACAAGTCCTTTGTTTTATATGGGATTTGCAAATATTTTTTCCCAGTGTGGAGCTTGTCTTTTTATTCTCCTAACAGTATCATTTGAATATCAAAAGTTTTCATTGGAGGGGCGCCTGGGTGGCTCAGTAACGACTGAGGGTCTGCCTTTGTCCCAGGGCGTGAGTGATCCCAGCGTTCTGGGTTCGAGCCCCGCATCAGGCTCTTCCGCTGGGAGCCTGCTTCTTCCTCTCCCACTCCCCCTGCTTGTGTTCCCTCTCTCGCTGGCTGTCTCTCTCTCTCTCTGTCAAATAAATAAATCTTTTTTTAAAAAAAGTTTTCATTGGGTCAAGTCCAAGTCAAAATTTTCTCTTGTGGATTGTGTTTTGGTGTTAAGAACTCTATTCCTAATCCGAGGTCAAAGATTCTCTCTGAATTCCCTCTAAAAGTCTTATAGTTTTACACTTTACATTTAGACGTGTGGTCCAGTGTCCAACAACGTATGAAGTTTAGGTTGAGGTTCATTTTTTTGCATGTGGATGTCCAGTCATTCCAGCGTTATTTGTTGGGTTCGTTCTGCATTGAATTCCTTTTGCGTCTTTGCCAAAAGTCACTTGGCCAGGTAGTATGATTCCTCCAACTTTATTCTTGTTCGGAATTTAGAATCAGCTTTGTCTGTTTCAACAGGGAAACCTTCTGGAATTTTGATTGGAATTGCATGAGATCTATAGACCAATTTGGGGACAGTTGGCATCTTTCCTATGTTGAGTATATAAATTCAATATGTCTCTCCATTTGTTTAGATCATTAATTTTTCTCATCAGCATTTTATGTGTTTCAGCATGTAGATCATGTACATGCCTTACTAGATTTATACCTAAATATTCATGTTTTGAGAGCTATTGTAAATGGATAGAGGAGGTTTTTTTTTGTCTATAATTGTACATTTCTAGGATACAGAACTACAACAGTGGTTAACCTTGTATCGTGATACCTTGCTAAGCTTACTTATTTATCCTAGGATATTTTTTCAAAGGTTCCTTGGAATTTTCTTTCAGTCATTTTGCCTGCAAATAGTGACAGTTTTATTTCTTCCTTTCTAATCTAAATGCTTTTTATTTATTTTTCTTGCCTAACTGCCAGTAGAATATTGAATTAAAGTGCGGAAAGAAGACATTGTCTTGTTCCTGATCCTGGGGGGAAGCATTCAGTCTCTCACCATGGAGAGCTGTGGATATTTTGTAGATAGCCTTCATCAGATTGAAGAAGTTCCCTTCTACTTCTAGTTTGCTCAGAGTCTTTATCATTAATGTGTGTTGGATTCTGTCAGATGCTTTTTCTGAATCAACAATATGATGAACATGTTTTTCTCTTTTAAATTCTTAATATGGTACATTACCTTGATTTCCCCCCATATCTTTGAATAAGACAAAAGAAAACATTTTATAAGGAATGCATCTGGTATGATTAAAGAAAAGGAAAGTTCAGACACATACAAAACTATCTATATTGCTTAGATACACAAATTTTTAAGACTTTATTTATTTGACAGAGAGTGAGAGCACAAGAAGGGGGAGCGGGAGAAGGAGAAGCAGACTCCCCACTGAGCAGGGAGCCCGATGCAGGGCTCGATCCCAGGACCCATCATGACCTGAGCTGAAGGCAGACACTCAGCTGACTGAGCCACCCAGGTGCCCCTGAATATACAATTTATATGGTAGAGCTATAAAGAACCACAAAGAGCTGATAGAGGCACAGTTCAGGAAAATAGATACCTGTGAAGTGGGAGCGGAGGCAGCTCCTGGAGAAGCTGTAGCAGCCCTCCAGTGATTGGTGGCTTTCTGATTTCTCCTACCTGGTGCTTTCTCAAGACTTCGGACCACATAGACTTCATAAATATTCTGTTGTATCTATTCATCAGTTGTAGGTGTGTGTTTTAAATACTTTAAAATTGGGAATCTTGGGCTGGTCAACCTGCCAAAGAGTGTTGTGTACAGCTTTCATTCCTGTGACACCGTGCTGACCACTGCCTCTCCTAAGGAATCTCCAGAATCTGCTGATCCTGACCGCCATCAAGGCGGACCGCACGCGGGTCATGGACTACATCAGCCGCCTGGACAACTACGATGCCCCAGACATTGCAAACATCGCCGTCAGCAGCGCACTGTATGAGGAGGCCTTCGCCATCTTCCGCAAGTTTGATGTGAATGCCTCAGCAGTCCAGGTGAGCTGCTAAGTGCTGCCATGGTGGACCCTAATGACCTCTGCCACACCGTGTCCTCGTCATCACCAAGGGTGTCACACCCTCTGTTTGATATGTCACTCAGATTCTTGTGCTCTTTTCTGCTCTTCACCAGTAACTTGTCTTCCCAGTCTGTTCTCTTCTACTCTGCTGGTGCCCCTGATGTCTGGCAGTTACCCCTACTTCCTGTTCATTCCTCTAGACTTGGGTACCTGAATTGAGGTCATGTGGTCAACTCTGGTGACTGAGGTGTCTGATTCTCAGAGGCCCTCAAACATGACGACTATTCTAGCCCTTTACCGCCTGCTGCTTCAACTCCCCAGAGCAGTCCTGCCAGCCCTCCTGCCCGCCTTCAGCCCCACCAAGAGCCCTTGGGGCTCCTGGGTGGCTCAGTCGTTAAGCGTCTGCCTTCGGCTCAGGTCATGATCCCAGGGTCCTGGGATCGAGCCCTGTGTCGGGCTCCCTGCTCAGCGGGAAGCCTGCTTCTCCCTCTCCCACTCCCTCCCCCTGCTTATGTTCCTTCTCTCGCTGTCTCTCTGTCAAATAAATAAATAAAATCTTAAAAAAAAAAAAATGAGCCCTTCCCTTAACCCTCCTCCCTTTCCTTCCACCCAGCCTGTTGGCCTTTTCTGGTTTTATTTCCAAATGAATTAAAAACCATGGGACAGATCACTTTAACTCCTGTCTTACCAAGAGTCTTTATGTCCTTGCCTCTTCCTCTTACCATTTTTCTGTACCTGCCTGTGGAATCTCACATCTCCTCTTTTTGGTTCATACATGGTCTGTGGCCTTGCTCTGAGATCAAACTGTATGGGGGCAGCTGCTGCACCCCATCCCTCCAGACTGTCCTTCAAGCCTGTTTTCTGTCTCATTCCCCACAGTCGCTCCTTTGAGCCTTTTTACACCCTATATGCCCCATTGTACTATCTTACCAAGAGATGTCACTCTCCTGCCCCAAAAAGCTTAGCTTAGCTGTCTCTCATTTCTTTATGCCTCTTTGTTGGAGTGTCTCTTCTCCACATGGCATCTTCCTCCTGTACAATATAGGTCTCGTCCTTTCCCTCCGGAGATTCATCATCTGAGAAATACTAAATGCCCAGTTGCTTTGGACTGAATTGAAATGGTCATGCAGGGGCGCCTGGGTGGCTCAGTCGTTAAGCGCCTGCCTTCAGCTCAGGGCGTGATCCCGGCGTTCTGGGATCGAGCCCCACGTCAGGCTCCTCCGCTGGGAGCCTGCTTCTTCCTCTCCCACTCCCCCTGCCTGTGTTCCCTCTCTCACTGGCTGTCTCTCACTCTCTGTGGAATGAATAAATAAAATCTTAAAAAAAAAAAAAAAAGAAAGAAATGGTCATGCAACTTTAGGCAAAATGTAGAACTGAACAAAAATCTGTCTGCTCCCTGGAGATGATGGTGTTGTGGAGAATGAGAGCCCTCTTGTAACCCCTAGGTCCTGATCGAGCACATTGGAAACCTAGATCGAGCATATGAGTTTGCAGAGAGATGCAATGAGCCTGCTGTGTGGAGCCAGCTGGCCCGCGCCCAGCTCCAGAAAGACTTGGTGAAAGAAGCCATCGACTCCTACATTAGAGCTGATGACCCTTCCTCTTACCTGGAGGTCGTTCAGGCAGCCAGCAGGAGCAGTAAGTGAACCTCCCCCGCCCCCCCCCCGGGCTCTGCTCCTCACTGTGTGAAGCCTGGCGAGAGAAGGATGTGGCCCTCCCAGGAATCCGCACATGTTATGCATCCAGAGATATTGGAGACACCACTAAGTGAACGTTTTCCAAAAGAATCTATTACTATTATTCTGTTAATGACACTAGCTTTTCGGTTGACTGTTTAACTAGACACTAGCTCTTTGGTTGACAAGATAGTTTAGCACAATGGATAGCACTATCATAATTTTAAGGTCAGAAACTTAAACCCAGAGTTGCTCCCAGCCTTTCCAATTAACTGTGGTACTGGTTTCTCCAGGAGCTGGAATAAGCATCCTGTCTCCTGGTGAGGTCTTTACTTGGTGACGTGGAGCCTCCCATTCCCGGGGTCAGCCTCCATATGGTTCTGCTCTTTCCGTCTCTCCCACCTGGGATAGGGCTCTGCTTAGCAGGCAAACAAGTCCTTCTAGACCTTACCTGGAGTCCAAGCACTCACTGAGACAGAGCGGGAGAGTAAACAACTGGGGACAAAATGGGAGGAACCGAGCCTCCTGTTTAAACTCAGCAGCTCTGGATTAACCTATTTTTATTTTCTGTCTTTAGACAATTGGGAGGATCTGGTTAAATTTCTACAGATGGCCAGGAAAAAGGGCCGCGAATCCTATATAGAGACTGAACTTATTTTTGCCCTGGCTAAAACTGGCCGTCTGTCTGAGCTAGAAGATTGTATTAATGGACCCAACAATGCCCACATCCAGCAGGTAGGCCATGCCCTGGGGACCACAAACTGCTCCAGGCAGGTTCAGGGATCGCTCTCTAGAGTGGCACAGATCTTTGACACTGAGAAACAAGCCACACCATGAATTAAGTCCTGTGTTACTGTCACTGGTATGGAAGTTAAGGCCCCTGGCTGTGCACATCAGAATGATTCTCCTAGAAAAGGTGTTAGGACTATGTGCCAGTGTTCTAGCTGTTATCACTGAAGAGCAAAGTGAACTGAGTAACTGGCCAGGTGAAAGAGGTGTGTTGGAAATTAATAGGTCTTCCATATGTCAGCAATTATCAAATAACATATGGGAAGAATATTTTTTTAAAGTAGGAGTAAGGGGCGCCTGGGTGGCACAGCGGTTAAGCGTCTGCCTTCGGCTCAGGGCGTGATCCCGGCGTTATGGGATCGAGCCCCACGTCAGGCTCCTCTGCTGTGAGCCTGGTTCTTCCTTTCCCACTCCCCCTGCTTGTGTTCCCTCTCTCACTGGCTGTCTCTATCTCTGTCAAATAAATAAATAAAATCTTTAAAAAAAATAAAATAAAGTAGGAGTAACACCAAAATGTTTAAAACAAACCTTAAGGGAAAATGTTAAACAAAAGAAAAATCTAAATAACTGTAACCTCTATTTCCTGGGGTAAAGTGTTACCCTTAGAAAAAGTGATAGAGATGAAGGGATAAGGGAATATACTCTAACCCCACTTGAAAGAATACACACATTCATCCTGTGTACTGTATGGTGACTAACATAATAAAAAATAAGTATTAAAAAAAATTCATCCTGTACTTTTTTTTTCTAAGATTTTTTATTTATTCATTCGACAGAGAGAGACAGCCAGTGAGAGGGGGAACACAAGCAGGGGGAGTGGGAGAGGAAGAAGCAGGCTCCCAGCAGAGGAGCCTGACATGGGGCTTGATCCCAGAACGCTGGGATCACGCCCTGAGCTGAAGGCAGACGCTTAACGACTGTGCACCCAGGCGCCCCTCATCCTGTACTTCTATAACTAAAATTCCAGATGAAAGAATTATAGGTAAAAGTTGAGGGTTTTTTTCTTAAAAGTTGTAAATATTTATTTGAATCTTTATATAGAGGAAGGAGTTTTTAAGCATATAAGCAGTGGAAGAAAGCGCAAAGGAAATACCAGTTCGGGCACCTAGGTGGCTCAGTTGGTTAAACGGTTGCCTTCGGCTCAGGTCATGATCCTGGGGTCCTGGAATCAAGCTCCATGTCAGGCTCCCTGCTCTGTGGGGAGCCTGCTTCTCCTTCTCCCCTGCTTATGCTCTTGGCTCTCTTTCTCTCTAGCTCTCAATAAATAAAAAAATCTCTAAATAAAATCTTTAAAAAAATAAAAGTATCAGGGGCGCCTGGGTGGCACAGCGGTTAAGCGTCTGCCTTCGGCTCAGGGCGTGATCCTGGCGTTATGGGATCGAGCCCCACATCGGGCTCCTCCACTATGAGCCTGCTTCTTCCTCTCCCACTCCCCCTGCTTGTGTTCCCTCTCTCGCTGGCTGTCTCTATCTCTGTCAAATAAATAAATAAAATCTTAAAAAAAAAAATAAAAAAAAAAAAATAAATAAATAAATAAAAAATAAAAGTATCAGTTCATCTAATGCATAAAAGCTTTAAGTATATGTATATTCCTAATCATGGGCCTGATAGGTCTAGATATAAAAATAAATCCCAAGAAAGAAAAAAAAGTCCAGATAGCTTTACGTATAAATATTTAGTCATTGCAACATGATTTATACTAATAACAGTTGAAAGCCAGTGTCCAACAAAAGGAAATAATCAACATCCATCAGTGGAATATAATACAGCCATTACAAGTATTTATAGAGCCTTGTTTGTGACAGAAAAACCTTTTGAAGTAAGTTCCAGCCAAGTGAAAACCTGCATGTACAATATGATGAACATATCTATATACCTAGAAAAACATCGCAGGTAGTGACAGCAAAGAACTCAGAGATAAGGATTGGGCAGTACTATTCCATTTTCCTCTCACTTGCCTGTGTTTGCCAAGTCTTGTTTTAATTGGTGACCATAACTTTTAAAATTGCTTCTATGATCAGAAAATTAATAAAGGTGTTAGAAAATGAAGACTTGTCCTAAATCTCCATCTGAATTCATAACAGAATTCTCCTGGCTGGGGAGTCTATTAAGTACCATAGCCAGAGATGCTGTCTTGGGTCACACAGAAGGTAAATCCTACCAGAAGCTGGCTGGACTGGGAAGCTCAGATGGCTTGCTTGTTCTTTGCCTCAGTTCATGGTAACCCTAAGGCTGTGCTTCCTGCCTTCCACAGTCCTCCAAGGTGGGGTCAGTTCACGTCAGCCAGATCCAGCCCACCACCTGTTTTTATATGTTGTCCCACAGTCTGGCTTCTGCTGACTGAATTCCCGTGATGTCATTTAACTCATTTTCCCTGAATTGCCTATAAATTACCAATAACAAGAGTCTTAAAGGATCGTACGCTTTGATACCATACTTCATAAATTAATCCATTCAGCAAACTTTTCTTGAGCATCTTCCATGTGCTAGGATAGGGACTGTGGATGCAGGTGTGAAAATAGTAGTCAAATTTCTGACTTTATGGATCTTATGATCTGTTCGAGAAATTTGTGGTGTGTTAAATGGTAAATGTACAGGAGAAAAGTACAGACGGGAGAGGTGGACAGTGTAGGGCAGGCGATGTGGGAATGAGGGTGGTGCACTTAGATGGGTGGTTGAAAGGTGTCCTGGAGGTGAGTTCTTGAGTCTGCATCCCTCTGGGGGAGAAGGCCTGGGTCCAGACAGAAGAACAAGACAAGAATGCCTTGAGTATTTCAGTGTATTGCAGGAGCGGCGCAGAGGTGGCCCAGGGGGCTGAAGCAGCACATCAAAGATGGGCTCATAGTTCAAGTCAGAGAAGGAATGTTGGGGAGAAGTGGTTGTTGGCAAGGCGTGTCAGGACTCGTGGGACACGGGCAGGATTCTGGCTTCCACTCTGGGTGAGACCAGAGGACTCTGAGCAGAGGAGTGATATGATCTGGTCTTAAGGGTTAACAGATCTCCTCTGGCTGCTGTGCTGAAAACAGACTGAAGGACAGAGGCAGAAGCAATGAGAGTAGATAAGAGGCCATTCGTAGCCCACGCCAGAGTCAATGGCCACTCAGAGAAAGTGGTCAAGGTGAGTGGCAAAGAGCTGGTGATAAGCTTGGGTTGCTGGTGGAGTGTGAGTGAGAAGGGGGAGTGAGGCAGCTATGCCATGTGTGGCGTGGGACAGCCCTGGACAGATGGACTTGTGCCTACTGAGGGTGGGGGCCGTGTATGAGGCCTGCCTTGAGGACAGTCAGGACTCACGTGCAGACAAGTTCAATCTCAGCATCTGGGGGCATCTGTCCAGCTGCGTACAGGAGTCCAGTTTCCAAGGAGAATTTAGGAATAGAGCTGTAAACGTGGCAGCCTTCAGTGTGCAGTTGACACTGTACAGTGGGGAGAGGCTGAGGCCTGAGACCAGGGCACCCCAAAGCCCAGGAGCAGGGAGAACTGGGGATGGAAAGTGGCTGGGGTAGGGGAACAAAAACAAAGGGTTGTGCAGGAAAGCAAGTAGGTGTCTGTCAGGGAGAGTGATGGGTAAGCTAGATGGCGTCCATCATGAGCTGGAGACATAGAAGCAGTGACCCTGCTAGTGAGTCAGCAAGAAGCTGATTGCAGCAGATTGCAGAGAGGACAGAAAGAGACTGGGGACAGCTCTTAAGACAGACATCTCTTCTGAGAAATATCGCTCAAAAAGAAAGGGTAGAAGCAGAGTGGTGGTCAGTAGCTGGGCTGAGGTCACAGTGAAGATTGGTTTGGTTTGGAGCTGGGGAAAACAACACTGATTCCTTAAGCTTTTAAGAGGGATTTAGTACAGAGGGCAAAATCACTGCTAGGCTTGTTGGGCTGCTGACCTGGAGCAGGGGAGGGGAGCTGGGGTCACGTACACCAGTAGAGTTGGCCTTGGGGGCCAAGCGAGGACCACAGATGCAGCGAGGGGGCAGACTCAGTCCTGGTGCTTATGGAAGGGCTCTTCTGGTTGTGTCTGTGTCCTCAGGGTATGGGAAGCCAGGCACTCAGCTTGAGATGCTGGAGATTTGGGGGGAGAAGATAAGAAATGAATGATGGACAAGGAGTGAGTACCTGCGCTGAGGGAGTAGGATTGCTAGTGTTGTGAGTTCCTCCAGTGTCACCATCAAGAAGTGCAAGAGAGCCCGGGAGGGTTTCGGGTTTCGGCTGTCTGAATTTAGCTCTGCAGTCTTGGATGCAGAGTTGGCAGAGAACCACTCTAAGCAGCACGGGGGTTTGGCCAAGTGAGTAGAGCCAAGTACAACCAAGAGAGTGAGGGTAGAGCCACATGGCTTGCCAACATCAGCAGAAGAGCCAGGAAGAGAGTTGGCCAGGCGCAGATGGGGGTGGTGGGCAGGAGCTGGGGTGCCTGGAGGTAGTGAGCTGGAAAGGAGGGGAGGCAGAAGGCAAAGAGTAGGTTCTTGTGCCAGGCTTCCCAGGGTTGGCAGCTGACAGTGACTGGCTGTTGTCATGAGAGACACAAGATCCTCAAAGCAGGGGAAATCAAAGAAAGCTAAAGCTGCCAGGGAATGAGGGAGATCTGTGGATGGCAGCAAGAACCAGGGCTGGTGTGTGATCCCTGGCAGGCTGTTCTCTGGTAGGCAGCTGTTAGTGGGGAGGAGGGGCCTGGCCTGGAAGCAGCAAGGAGCAGACCTCTGAGGCCAGGCCCACTGGGGTACAGATGTGGGAGATGACAGCCAGCAAACACAGGAGCAGGCAGTGGAGAGTGGGTCCAGGGCCTGAGGGCACACTTCATCCTTCAGAAGCTCTGTGGTGGCTCAGGCTGCTGTGTGATCAGATAGATACTCACCTTCTTTGAAAACGGAAATACCCCTGCCACTTAGGAATTTTAGACCATCTCTGGAGAATCTTCCCATTTAAGAAGGTCTCAGCAAAGCTACCCGGTTGTTCATAGGTTGGAGACCGCTGTTACGAAGAGGGAATGTATGAGGCCGCCAAGCTGCTGTACAGCAGTGTTTCTAACTTTGCCCGCCTGGCTTCCACCCTGGTCCACCTCGGGGAATATCAGGCAGCAGTGGACAGCAGCCGCAAGGCCAACAGCACCCGGACATGGAAGGAGGTAAGCATAGGAAATCTCCAGGTGACCACTGGTCTCTCAAGCCTTCCCTCCTTGTCCTTCCTTCCTCCACACCCTCGTGCCAGATGGGATGCGTCTAGATGCCTGCCTTGTCTAGGCAGGGTTCCGAGTCTTCTGGGAAGGCTCAGAGAACCTCGTAAGCTAGCATTTGTGTTTGAAGCAAAGACCCTGGAGAGCTCTGTGTTGGACCAATCAGCTCCCAGAAGCTGCCTTTATAGCATGGAATTAGGAGTTTGAGAAGTAGTATCATAATTTAAGATATTTTTAAAAACCACCTTATTAGTGGTATAATCAATGTAAACTGGCACTTTTGGTCTTTTGTAGTAAATTGGTAGGGCACGTCTTAATAGCTCTCTGATATCAGAATTATCTGTAAGTAGAAAAAAGTTTGTAAAGAGAGGTGCGAAAGATTTAGCTTCAGTGAATCTCTGAAGTAGTGTTTAATAAAAGATTAAAATCAACATAAATGTCCAATATCAAGGGCATGGTTAAATAGTGTACATATTGCAACTGTACCAAAATGAATAGGCAGGATTGCGGGAGGGGAGGTTTCAAGTATTCTGTGAGAAATATATGTAGAATGTCCAGGGTAATCCCATTCTGTGTGTGAGTCTGTGAGAGAGAGAGTTGGCGTGTGCTGTATCACAAGGAAAATAGCAGGTAACAATTGTGTCTTGAGGTAATGACCAGTTATCTCTGGGTTGTGGGATAATTATTGTTTATCTGGGTTTTCTGCCTTCTCTACTGAAAACACATGCATATATAGAAGGTGGGGAGGTAGGGAAACTTCAAGAGAAGCCAGCTTTGCCTGTGGGTATGAGGTCTGTCTTCAGCCATTGAACGAAGAGCAGCTTAGAGGCGCCTGGGTGGCTCAGTCAGTTAAGCATCTGACTTCAGTTCAGGTCATGATCTCAGGTTCCTGGGATCCAGAGTGGGCCTCCCTGCTGAGTGGGGAATCTGTTTCTCCCTCTGCCCCTCCCCCTGTTCGTGTGTTTCTCTCTCAATAAATAAAATCTGAGAAAGAGAAAGAGGGGCGCCTGGGTGGTACAGCGGTTAAGCGTCTGCCTTCGGCTCAGGGCGTGATCCCGGCGTTATGGGATCGAGCCCCACATCAGGCTCTTCTGCTATGAGCCTGCTTCTTCCTCTCCCACTCCCCCTGCTTGTGTTCCCTCTCTCGCTGGCTGTCTCTATCTCCGTCAAATAAATAAATAAAATCTTTAAAAAAAAAAAAAAGAAAGAGAAAGAAAGCGAGCTAGTGAACGAGCAACTCAAGGGCTCCTTCTGTGTCTTTTTGAGCAGAAGCCCAGGAGGCTTCTTTTACTTCCTAGAACCTGTTATCTTGTTATCATTAAGTGTACATACTGCAGAGTGCTTAAAACAAAAGCTCAGTTTAAAAAATATTTATTAAAGTAAGCTCCTCCCAGCTGAACAGCACTCAGATGAACTGTGCGCTGTTGACAGTTATTCCTGAGCTTTGTTAAACCATTTTCAAACCCCAAACCTGAAATTCCAGCATTGCTTTCCTGACATCTGAAGAGACCTTCACATCTCAGGGCCTAGAAGTAATGCATGAGCCCTCTTCTCTCCGCAGTCTCAAATACCCCCTTGGCCTACAGATTAGAAATGTCATTATTTTTTCTCCCAGTCTCACACAGCTCACCTTTCAGTTATTTACTTGTTCAGAATCTAACTTTAAAAACCCTGTTTGCTGGTATAAAACCCCTGGTATTTCTGCATTTGTAGTTGCATCCCTGGCGGCCAGCTGTTGTGGCACTGTGCCCTGGCTTGGGGACACTTACACTGTCTGGCCTTCCCTCCAACAGGTGTGCTTTGCATGTGTGGATGGGCAGGAGTTCCGCCTTGCACAGCTGTGTGGTCTTCACATTGTCATTCATGCAGATGAGCTGGAGGAGCTGATACGCTATTACCAGGTAACTAGTCTCTGGCCAGAGATGATCTCGACCAGCAGTGGGGATGACGAGTGACACCTGAACACTCCACATAAAAGGACACTGATCCCCTTAGCATGTGTCACATCCACAGGTAGGCATACAAAGCACTGTGTGTATGGCAAAGTCTTTTCATGTGCTAGACAGCCCATCCACAAATCAGATTGGTGTGTTAGATGTTCTGGACCTCACTGCTAGCTGGTATTTGTGTTTTTAAGAGTACTCCCCCTCTTCTTGTGTCCTTGGGCCTTCAGAAGCCTAGCGAGCGGCTTGTACATGTGGATAACCCCTGGGTACCTTGCTGGGAACACCGGGCCAGGCATGGCAGAGGCACAGCGCATACCCCAGTCCCCCAGAGTGTGTGGCCCACAGAGGGTATGATCATCAGGTACCATAGAGACAGAGGACAAGAAACAGTCCAGGGTAGAGAACCCCAGGGGACCTTTGAAGATGGGAATTATCTATGTTGGTATCACAGTTCATCTTCGCTGTCAGGTGGTTGACAGACATCATTGTGTTCAGGGCCTGGGCCTCTGTCTGTGCAAGTCCAAGAACTGCGTGTGTGAAAGTGTGGGGTCAGCAGGGCAGACTAAAAATTGGATTTTGCTCAGTAGTGTTACTGTTCCCATGGAACTCAAGCCCCAGCCCCCCGTAACTGAGGGAATAGTAAGGGCTGTGGGGGGACTTAGTAAGTCGCAGGGTTCAAGGGGCCTATGAGCTGTGAAAGTGAATGGCACTGGAGTCTAAAATGTCAGGCTAAGCTGGATGACTTTTCAGTGACATATGCTTTCCCATTCCGCATAAGTTCAAGAAATAAAACTGTAAAGTAAACCGGGAAAGTAATAAAGCAGTTTGGTGGCTGACAGAATACTTCATTTGTTCAGCAAGTGTTGGAGTACCTGCCATACGCTAGGTGTTATTCTAGATAATGGTATCGGTAAACAAAACAGAAAAACCCTTGTTCAGTTGAATTTACATTCCGTGAGGTTGACAGGCAGCAAACATCACGTTTGGAAGTGATGATTTGCAGGGGCAATGGAGCCTGTTTGGGGAGCAGGAGTGCCTGGGTGAAACTTCATGAAGGGGCCATCAAGGTCACACTAATTGAGAGGGTGACCCTGAACAGAGACCTGGGGAAATTGAGGGGCCTGGTCATGGGGATATTTGAAGGAAGGATCAGCAGCCAGGGCAGAGTCCAGAGGCAGGAATGTGCCAAGTATTTGAGGAAGGGCCCTGGGGAAGGGAGGTCAGGAGACACAGGCCATCATGAAGGACTCACAACAGGACATGGGACCTGAAGGTAAGGGACCATTCTGGCTTACGTGTTGAGAACAGCCTCTTCTGGGGACAGGCAGACAGGGAAGGGGGCAGGTGGCAGCCGGGAGAGCCCTGAGGCAGGTGATGCGGGGTAAGAAGTGATCAAGCGATCATGTTTGGGGGGTGTTTTGAGTCTGCAGCTGAGTCAGTATGCTAGTAGATTGTGTGTGGGTGAGAGAAAAAAGTCAAGGATGACTCCATTTATTTTGTGCCTGAACAACTAGAGATTAAGTTCTCACTAGTGGACGTGGGGAAGACTAAAGGCAAGAGACTGGTGGAAGGGAAGGACAGGGATTAAGTTTTGGATATCCAAGTTTGAGCTGCCAGTTGGATGTTCACATAGAGGTGTCAGGGGAGGCAGAGAGAAACAGGGCCTGGGGCTCAGAGAAGAAACTCAGCTAGAGAAATGAAATAAAAGCCATTGGTTGACACACAGATGGGCATAAAGACACACAACTTGAATGAGGTCATGGAGGGTGGGAGCAGATAAAGAATAGCAGAAAGCGAGCTCTCCAACATGTTGGGGTAAAGTAAGAAGTAGTTCCAGAGAACAAGGCGTCTGTGCCCAGGGGGGAGGGACAGTCAGCCAGGAAGTGTCCTGCTGAGGAGTTCTACTGCAGAGAGTAGAAAAATGGGATGGCAGTGGTAGGGACCATGGAGTCAAAAAAGAGCATTTTAGGTTGTGAGAGTAAGCAGGAGGTTTGCTAAAGGCAAACTGTGGAGGGAGAAGCTGATGCCCAGATAGAAAGGGACAGTTACTGGCCCAGCAGCCTCAGTAGGTGGCAGGTGCTTGGGCCTAAGCCAGGAACACAAGCAGCATGCCAGTAGACAACATGGGTACAGATGCTGGCAGGGTGGACACAGGCATTTGCTTTGAATGGCTTCCATTTCTCAGGGAAGCAGGAGCAAGGTTATGCACACAGTAAAGACAGGGAGTGAGGAGGGTGTGAAATCGTCCTCTGGGGGTGGCCCTGGAGGTTTTGGGGCATTAAGTGATGAGAACCAGTCAGACTCAGCTCAGGCATGTCAGGCGGGCTGGATGGAACCAGAGTGCATAACCGAGAGAGAGGAGGGCTGGCCACCCCAGGTGTGTTTACCCCTACCTCAGGCCTGTCTGTTGGTCTGTCAGGATAGGGGCTACTTTGAGGACTTGATCTCTCTCCTGGAGGCGGCCCTGGGCCTGGAGCGGGCCCACATGGGCATGTTCACAGAACTGGCCATCCTCTACTCCAAATTCAAGCCTCAGAAGATGCCAGAGCACCTGGAACTCTTCTGGTCCCGAGTCAACATCCCACAGGTAATCTAGCCCTCTCTGAGGTTCTGGCTGCCACATGCATGTGTGGCATAAGCCCAGCCCTCGGCCATGGCTATCCCCGCAGGTGCTGAGAGCTGCAGAGCAGGCGCACCTCTGGGCGGAGCTGGTGTTCCTCTATGACAAGTACGAAGAGTACGACAATGCCGTCCTCACCATGATCAATCACCCTACTGACGCCTGGAGGGAAGGGCAGTTCAAGGATGTCATTGCCAAGGTAAGAGGGTGCCTAAACACCAGCTCCTGTCTGCTTCTGCCCAGCCTGTCCTAGGGGTGGACAGGATAAATGCCAGTGTATGTGCCCCAGGGTGTATTTGTGTTTTCCTTCATCTCGTGAGGGTCTCACTGCCCTCTGTACAGGTGGTGGTGATTCTGTCTGCACAAAGGGAATGGATGCTTAGGAAGGGTAGTGACTGGCCTAGGCCCCAAAGCTAGGCTACAGGCTGGGCAGGGTCCAGGACCACTCTCCCACCTCACTCCCACACAGGGTCCTGAACAGCCAGACCCTAGTGTTTGCTCTTCCTTCTGCCCTTTCAGATTGGGACCCACGTCCAGAGCCCATCTATACCATTTCCTGTTGTATTGTTTCATATTTTCTACCACCTGGCATATTTTTTCTTCATGTCTCTCCTCCTAAAACTGTTAGGCCCAGAGGAGTATGGGCATCTGTGGAGGTGGAGTCATGAGCCCAGATCTGTGGCCTCGGGGCCCCCACCTTCCTCGGGGCATCCACCCTCCAGTAGTCTAGTTGGGCTAAGCCAGGGTGCTGAGCTATTCCATCAGCTGCCAAATACTGTCGGAAGGTGTCAGGTCAGAGTGCAAGCACTGAGCAGGCCTCTGCTCTTTCGTTTCTGGGCTCAGAGTGGGCCCAGCTTCCAAGCTTCTCCTTCTCTGTGAACTCTGTGTATTTGAAGGTAAGGGGACAAAGTTTTCTGTCATCAGTTCCGGGTCTTTTGCTTTGAGTGTCTTCGTTTTGTCCCAGTGGCCTTACATGAATAACTTGCCCACAGGTCTCTCCCATTTTCTGCCTGTCAGTGAAAGATAGCATTTTGACTGTGTGTCGGTCCTGTTGCTCCCAGGGGGCTGGGGCAGAGGGCATGGGCTCCTCACCATCTGGGTCAGGGAGTTGTCTGCCTTCTGTTCCACATGTGGCTGCTGAGGGCAGGTGTGGGTGACGGGTGGGGTACCTAGCCAGGTCTCAGTGTCTGAGGTCACACACGTCAGTGCTATTCAGTGTGACGGTATGTGAAATCAGTGGCCTTCGGCAGACATCCCACCCTATACAGGTCTGCAGGTTGCTGATGGAAGGGTGGGCAGATTTCACATTCCTGTGCCCCCAGCACACATGAAAAACATGCTGGAAAACCCATACCTGATCAATTCTAGGCATGCTATTTTCACATTGGACTCAAATGATATTGGGGTGCATTTTAAAGTTGATGACGTGCCGTGGTTGAGGTAGCAGTGCTTTTTGTTTCTTAGCAGTGTCTGGAATGTTACAAGCTATCCAGGCAGCTGATGTGGCCCATGACCCGAGTGCAGTCTACCTTGATGGTGGTCAGGATGGGAAGATTCCTGAGGAGAGTTGGAAGTCAGCATGACATCTTGGGTCTGAGGTCACATGCTCGCCGACAAGACCGTATCTTTTTTTTTTTATTTTTTAAAGATTTTATTTATTTGAGAGAGAGCGAGAGAGCACAAGCAGGGGAGGAGGAGGGACAGGGAGAAGCAGACTGCCCACCGAGCAGGGAACATGACATGGGGCTCAATCCCAGGACCCTGGAATCATGACCTGAGCCGAAGGCAGACGCTTAACTGACTGAGCCACCCAGGTGCCCCGACAAGACCATATCTTGTAGCAAAGCAGTGTTCACGCAGCTGTTCTTGTGCAACACGCCACTGCCGCTGCCTCTCTGCCATGTGAGAGACTTGTCAGTTCGCATGTGGAGGAAAGAGGAGGAAGAGGACTCCAGCTGGTATGGTGGTCTGGCAGAGAAGACATTGTTGGCACACAACAGGAGAGTTTTACAGTCAGCTGGCCACAGGACTGAGTGGTGAAGGGCCAGGCAGGTGTGACACAGACCTGTGTTGTTATCTCAGCCACTTGCTGTCTCTGTCACTTTGAGGTAGTGTCATCACTGTGAACCTCAGTGACCCCATCCGTAAGGTGACGTGTTTCCTGCCTGCCAGGTGATCAGCAGCAAGTGCCCAGCCGATAGTAGGTGCTTCTCACAGGTAGCGCAGTAAGTGTCAGGGGCCAGCGCACCCTTACTGGTCCCCCTTGAGCTCATGACAGAATCTTTGAGCCTGTTTTTCTTCTTCAAAACAGGAATAATGCCCTGTCCCTAGCCCTGGGGCAGCAGTGGCAGTCCTTACCAGCTGCACAAGTGGGTATGACCTTGTTGGTGCTCCCATCCCGGTGCATGGCTCCAGAAGACGGTGCCACACAGATGCCAGTGCCCTCGATGGGAGCAGTGTATGCTTCAGAGAGTGCCAGATGTTGCCAGATCAGTGGCTCAGCCCAACACAACACATGTCCATGGACCCACCCACCCAGAGTGCTTGGGCCAGGTCTTGTCCAGCTTCACAGTCCCTGCAGTGGGGGAATGGAGCATGGCCAGTTGTGCTCTGCCTTAAGCTGTCTAAGCAGAGGGATGTGGAGCACGCTGGCCATGCTTTAGTGAAGGCTGCAATGACTTGTTCAAAAGGCAGGGAAAGCAGATTATCCAGTGTCCTTGCCCTTCCACCCCACCTTACGTCCCCACTGCCCTTTCTGCTTGTTGGACGTCTAGTCTGGCTGGAGATGCCTGATTGGGTCCAGAAACCATTGAGTAAAAGGGCCGGGCCAGAATATTAGCAGGTTCCAGAGCTCCGATGCAGGTGTGCCCAGGGGAAGGGGGGGCCACCGACAGGGACAGCACCAGGGACCCCGAGGCCAGTCTAGGTCAGAACCTGTGGTAACAGTGAGTGCTCTGTTCTGAGAGGGGCACGTCCAGGTCAGGGAGTGGAGAGGAGGATAAAGTCAGTAGCCAGCAAGAGTACCAGTATGAGCAGGGCTGTGGATAGCCCTCTTCCTCTGCCACGTGGTCTGCAGATGTCACTGCGCCCACATTGTTCCTGGCTTACCTGGACCTAGTGTTGCTAGAAAGCTCCCACTGTGCCCACCCCCTCCGCCCAGCATGACTCTAATGTTGCCACACTTTGTGTGCACCCTTGGACCTCTGCATGTTCCCTTGGACATGCTGATCACTGCAGACCTGACACGCGTCCTTTTGGAGGCAGGAGTCACCTTGTTCTCCTCTGAACACCAGGCCCACTGTCAGCAGGCCTGGGAGGGTGGCCTTCCTAGGGGCACAGAGTCAGCCTGGAGCGACTCAGCCCTCTGCATACCAGGGTGCCCAGTCTGAACACCATGGTGTCTTGTCTGAGAGCAGTGGAGACATAATAGAATGTGTTACGGATTTGCTTACAGCTCAGGCTGAGCTTCCCAGGGAGGACTGGGGGAATCTTTCTTGGGTAAAACCATGTTTTGGTGTTTGGGTTCATCCTGGCCTGTTACCCCTCATTCATTCACTCAACAGGTAACTAGCTGAGCATCGACCCTGCATCAGATACTAGGGCGAGGCAGGAAGCAAAGGCCTGCCTCTTAGATCATTGAGGGGCGAGTGGTGAGGAGAAAAAGGTCAGAGGTGGGAAAGGGGGCATGTTGAGAGGGAGTGTTTGGTCTTAAAAGGGGCAGTCACAACAAGCCTCACTAATAAAGTGCTTTTGGGCAAAAACCAGAAGGAGTTGTGGTGGAGTGTGCTGCATCTGAGACAGGTGGGTGGGGCAGCCTGGGGATTGACAGGGGCCAACCCTCAGCTCTGTCTCCACCCACAGGTTGCCAATGTGGAGCTCTACTATAAAGCCCTGCAGTTCTATTTGGATTACAAACCTCTGCTCATCAACGACCTGTTGCTTGTGCTGGCGCCCCGGCTAGACCACACCCGCACTGTTGGCTTCTTTTCAAAGGTGAGTCAGCCGGCATCCCAGAGCCAGAGAAGGGTGTGTTGGGCCATCTGCAATGGTAGTTCTTAATAAATAGTATATTTTTATTTTTGTTAAAAGATTTTATTCATTTTTTAAAAGATTTTATTTATTTATTTATTTATTTATTTGAGAGAGAGAGGGAGAGAACACAAGCAGGAGGAGCAGCAGAGGGAGAGGGAGAAGCAGGCTCCCCACTGAGCAGGGAGCCTGATGCAGGGCTCAATCCCAGGACCCTGAGATCATGACCTGAGCTGAAGGCAGACACTTTAATCCACTGAGCCACCCAGGCGCCCCATTCCTTAATAAGTAGTTTTTTTAATTGATCCCCAGCAAATGTAAAGATTAAATGTATCAAACTGCTTTAGGTTTTAGATGTAGCTTTGTATTTCAGCCAAAATATCCATAGATGGAATTGGCATTTACTCAGTAACCCAGACAGCCCTTCATGTGTTAGTATGTGTAGGGCATATCAGTTGTGGGTGTCCAGAAGGAGACCTGGCTGTACACAGTGGCCCATCGGCGTGACCCCGGGCCCCCAGCTCAGTGCCCTGATGACTCGCTTGAGTGCCGTCACCATTCTCCTGATTTGTCAGGCAGGCCAGTTGCCCCTAGTGAAGCCTTACCTGCGGTCAGTCCAGAGCCACAACAACAAGAGTGTGAATGAGGCCCTCAACCAGCTACTGACGGAAGAGGAGGATTACCAGGTGGGTGTGGGGGAAGGAGCCCTGTCAGAGGGCAGTGACCTCCCTTTGCCCCAGGGACCCCTCCAGCCAGTGTCAGGCACTCAGGGACTGAAGAGCCCCTCCTCGCATCAGGCCTCTTCTCCGAGGGCTGACCTTGCACAGGAGGGGTTGTGGGCCCCACAAGGTGCCAGAGGTAGATGGGGAGAGGCCTTCCTGAGGCCATGGTGGCAGCAACCGCCAATGAGTAATTCCTGGTTGCCTGCTCCACTGTGTCCCTCACCCACGGAAAGGCCGGGTCTTCCTAGGGTTTGAGGGCGTCTATCGATGCCTACGACAACTTTGACAACATCGCCCTGGCACAGCGGTTGGAGAAGCACCAGCTGATTGAGTTCAGGCGCATTGCGGCTTATCTATACAAGGGCAACAACCGGTGGGCCCAGAGCGTGGAGCTCTGCAAGAAGGACCGTCTCTACAAGGTTGGTTTCCCAGTGCCCCACCCGCTCCTGTGTGCTTCCTGATGTTTTGGTGGGGGGCAGGGGTGAGATGGCCACAACCCCTATCAGGAGATACTTGTGGTGGGGACAAGGAGGATGAGATGAAGGGGGACGTGTTCCTAGAACACAGGGTGAAGATCATTATCTGTCGTTAACATAGAGCCTCTTCACAGTTATTTGCATCAGAAGACTAGCTCCTGTGGAGTTCAGCCTTTTCCAGCAGGTATTTGTGAGTCTCACTCTCCCTAAACAGAGTGTGGCAGCATTCACTTGGCACCTACTTTGCTTTCTATCGATCAAGATATGGGGCATAAAACACCAGAGTGAAAATCACATTCACAGTACTTGTTTCTGCCACTGGGATGAGGACAGGCCTTTCTCTTTCATGGCTCATAGGCCAAGGCCAGAGAACCCTGGACATCAGGGGCACGTCAAGCTTCATCCCGATTGTTACCTCCAGTTTGGCACTGTTATGTGACATGTCCTCCCTTTCAGTGACAGTGCTCATGGTCCTTCCTCGGGTGCTGACAGAGGAACTCTGAGACAATTTGTCAGGGTACTCAGGCACTGGCACTGGGAGGTGGCAGCGCGGCTCCAACACGCCAGAGGGAAACTGCCCCGGGCTAGGGGTTCCCAGCTGTCCCATCCTGCCAGTGTACACACCAGGGTCTTGAGTGCACGGCCGCTTATCACTCGGACAATGAGTGGTGAGCGAGCAGTGCTGCGAGAACTGCCAGAAGGGCATCTGTCCCCTTTCCAACCAGCAATCCCACTCAGAGCAACGTGTGCCAGGAAGAGAATCCACAAGGACAAAGCCACAGGTAGAAAGTTGTGGGCATACTTTCCAGTGCCCTGGTTTTCAGTGAGGGCGACTCTGACCCCCAGGGAATGTTTGGTTGTCACACCTGGGGGTGCGGTGCTACATCTAGTAGGTGGAGGCCAGGGTGGTGCTAAAGAGCCCACAATGCACAACCCCCCCCACACACACACACAAGTGTCAGCCATGCCTTGGCAGCAGTGTGGAAGTCCTGGGAGAATGGGCGGTCACAGTATGCCACCTGGAGGGGTTGGTGAGTAGGCACCGCTGGCTTCTGGGACAGTCATAAAGCAATAAGAAGCATGCTTTCCAGATTGGAGACGTTGGGTGTAAAAGCACAGTGGGCGCTTGGTTGTCAGAGGTAACCCCTTTAAGGTGTGTTCACTCTACCTGAGGAACTAGTGGACCAGAGGGGATGGTAACTGCATGTGGGAGGCTGGGATTGTGAAGGAACAGTGGGACAGGTGGGGGCATGAGGGAATGTGTTAGTATATGGGACGGTCAGGGCTAGGGGCCCACACACAGGTGTGTGAACAGGCAGTAGGTTCATGGGCCCTGGGCCCCTCATGCCCACAAGTGAAGAGAGGAGCCTGCAGAGGTGTAGTCACAGGCTGGGGACAGCGAAGGACAGCGCTAGGGCCTGGAGCAGGGCCCTGGCAAGTGCTGGCAGTGGTTTGGGAGGGAGGTGGGGGAATGGAGACGAGGTAGAGAGGTGCCCCAGTAGTGACATGGGTCAAGTGTGGTGACAAGAAGTGGGAAGGTGTGGGAGAATCTCAGATTCAAGCTTGGTTCCAGGATGCGGGGGAGGGCACAGACTGAGAGATCATCTGTGGCACTCATCGCATCTGAATCCTCTAGGAAACTGCCATTGGACAGTTGGAGCTCAAGGGTTCTGGAAACATCCACTTTCTGATGATGGCAGTGGAGGCTGTAAGAGTTTGTGAGACAGTCCCCAGGCCTGTGGAGGAAGAGAAGTGTCCACTTTTAATTGCACAATGAAGATGAGCCAACCAAGGGTGGGCCCTGCTGGACTGGAGGACATGCAGGGAGAATGTGTCGAGCAGCAATGGCATTGGTGTCAAAGGTCCAAGGAGACCTGAAGGCTCCTGGAGCTTTTGCCTGAGCCTCCACTGACTTTGCCCCCCGCCATAAAAAGGCCAGGTGCCTTCATAGGAAGCGTGTGGGGATGAGGCAGGGCTCAGCAGGAGCAACAAGCCAGTGGGAGAGGATCCTTTCAGGAGCAGGGACAAGAGGGGCCTCCACAGAGCTGGCTTATAGGATGCTGGGTCCCACATGGGAGTCTCATGTCAGAGGACTGAGCAGGTGAGGAACCAGGAACACAAGAGCAGGCAGCGGTTAGTGGGCAGCCAGAATGCCTTTGAGACCGGTTGTGCCCCTGAGCTGAGAGGCCTCACCTGCGGGCCTCAGTCTCCTGTCTGGAAGGGGACTGTGGGCATACCTGCTGCGGAGGGCTGCTGGAGGCTCCAGGAGAGCTGACGCCCACTGGCTGTTTAGGCCGTTTGGTTCTCACCACTGTGGCTAGAAAATCGAAATCACTAATTTACTGATGATTACTCACTGGGTGGGTATGATTCTTTATGTTTTAGACAAATCTGCAAATACAGAAGTAGTGATTAGGATTTTTGAGGGGACTTTTTTGTCAGGAAGAATGGGCAGATTGCCGTTTTTTGAGCACTGGCCTTGTCCCTTGTCGCTGATGCATGTTGAGTTGTAAGGATAGCTCTGGCTGTTGAGCCAAGCACAGCGACTCTGACCTTTACATCAGGCCCTGCTAGCTCTGTTCTCGTCCCTCTTCAGTGCCTACCCCAAGCAGCCCCATGCACTCCCTGTGTGTGCCAGTCGGGCTGCAAGACCAGAGCCTGTCTCCCAGGGTGCCTGCACCCATGTGTGTCACCCCCGCTCTTGGCATTTCAGCAGGCCTGTGAGAGCCTGCTGCCAGGAGCACACTTGGTGCCCTCCACGGCCCTGCACGGAGGTGGTCCTCCGTCCTACTGGAGGGCAGCCGAGGTACAGAGACCCCTCTGCAGGTGAGGATGGCCTTCACGGAGCCTGGCACTGCTCTGTGTCCTACCGACCCAGAAACTGCCTCAAGGCAGCGCCAGGCAGGGCAGACCTGAGCTGTGCATCTGCCTTGGTTGCAGGACGCCATGCAGCATGCTGCAGAGTCCAGGGATGCTGAGCTGGCCGAGAAGTTGCTTCAGTGGTTCCTGGAAGAGGGCAAGCGGGAGTGCTTTGCAGCCTCTCTCTTCACCTGCTACGACCTGCTTCCCCCGGATGTGGTGCTGGAGCTGGCCTGGAGACACAACCTTGTGGACCTGGCCATGCCCTACTTCATCCAGGTGATGAGGGAGTACCTTAACAAAGTAAGTATAGGCGCTGCCCTGGCTCCCTTGCTGCCATGTAGCATGGCTGTGTCTAGTCCAGGTCTACAGAGGTCGTGGTGGCCGGTGACCTGGGGGGGTCAGCCCAGGTTGTCCAGCCAGCCCCACGCACCTTGGAGAGCGGCCTCATGCCTTCACAGTTGAGTGGTTTTCTGCCCAACGTTAACCTAGTCTAGAAAATCACCTTGGGGAGCTCTGCGTAGAACTGAGCACTTCCCCTTGCATCAGCTCTCCCACACACTGCTAGGGGACACGACGGGTATACTCGCCCACAGCTGAGGGCTTTTGTGGTGTGAGAAAGCGAGGCACCAGCTGGCAGAGCCCCAGCGCACAGCCTGTGGGCTCTGTCCCCATGTGGTCAGTTCACCTCTCAGTGCGCCTCTGGTGGAGTTCGGGGTACATTTGTTGGCAGACCTGTCGTGGTAACCCCCTTTTTGCTGAACACTTAGGAGGAATGGGAACACCTTGACAGGTAGGTAGTCATCCCCTCTACAGCTGTAGTCACGGGTTTGGGTCCAAAGCTGATAGGTGAAGACATGGGCTCAGACCCAAATCTCCCTGGCCTCGGGGCTGTACTCATGTCTCAGTAAGTTGCTTCTGCCACTCCAGATGTCACTTGGTGGCCCTAGCATCCTACTCTGGCTTTCTTGGTAGGTTGATGAGCTGTTTAACGAGGTGGGAGTGTCTGATTTTAACTCTCCCTGTGTGTTGAAGCCCTAGGAGTTCCAGTCTGGGGCCTAGTCGAGGCACCAACCAGAGACCCTTGTCACCTAGTCTGGTTTGTTTCTAAGGCTGCAGAAAAGCTGCCGCTCAGCAGCACCTACTGGCCCATCCAGCCATACACCTAACATTCTTCCAGCCACATGGAGGCGCCACGATGCTAAGAAGCAACTAGGCTGAGGTCTCTTTCAGTGGTGTGAGGGAGGGAGGGGCCTGCAGAGGTTAGTGTAGGGTTAGGGAAGAAACAAGAACCTCAGGGGCAGAGGGTGTCTGGCCCTGCCTGCTTTGGCCTGTGAGGGCTTGCTCTTTCTGCCCCCTACACAGCCTCCTGGGAGCTGCCCAGCTCCTGTCAAGGACTGTCCATGGGTCATTCAAGACCATCTCCCTGCTACAGGAGGGGAGGGACTGCCAGAGTGTGTCCTAGTCCCATTCTCACAGCACATTGAGTGGGAGGTCTCCCGAGACTCTTTAGGGGACAGGAGAGGGGCAGTCCTGGCCATGTGGTCTGATCTCCAAGCTACTAGGGTACATAGACTGGTTGGATTTACAAGAGGCCCTGGTTCCTCAACCACAGTGGATGGCAGCTCCCTAAAGGAAGTGTCTTTGCTGTGTGGAGCTTGTCTTCAGAAACTGTTCCACGGTTTCTGCTTTTCCCATCCCTAACTTGTCTTAGCCACAGTCTGTCTGCTGTGCCCCTGCCTCAAGAAGGGTGCATATGGCTTGAATCTTTTCCTCGAGTCAAGGCCCACGGGTTAACAAGAGGAACTCACGTCACTCAGACTGTCATTGCTGCAGGAGTTGGGACCTCCAGGGGGCCTCGAGGAGTTGGGGGGAGCACACTCCCTCTCTGTGATGGATGATGGAGGTCATCCTGGCAGCTGTGTCACCTTGGTCAGCACTGCAGCTGCATAGCTACTTCAGTGTGGAACAGTGTTCTTGGGCTACGGCCGCCTTCCTGCTGGAAGGACCTGCTCCCTATCCCAGGGTCCCCAGACACCTCCCCTAGTTCTGGGAGGAAGGCAGGGGCTACCATGACTCCGGGCATCGATGCTGCCCTACATGCCTCCACCAGCACCAGACCTGACGCCTGTCTTGTTGGGGTTAGGGTGGGCTCAATAGAGGTTTCTTAGGCAGTGGTAGGATGTGGGCTGATTCTTAGCTGGGCTGGGGCCCAACAGACTAGACTGCTGTGAGGTGGAGGGTCCCAGACAAGAAGGCCACAGCCCCTTCCTGCCTGGAGAACCAGGCCCAGGGCCTCTCGATTCATTTGAGAAGCTTGAGGACCATCTGAGAAAAACCCGCATTCCCAACGCTCCTGGCACTCTCAGTGGAGGATGCAGGCCTAGCTTAGACCTCAGCCTGGGTGCGAGCCAGCTGAGGGAAGAGAGTACAGATGGCACGTCCACCGCACTGTCTTGCTCCTCCTTCACCTCAGCTGTGGTCCCAAGGAGGGAAGAGGGGAGTGCACAGGACCAGTAACAGGGCTGCTTCTGCTACGGTTCTGATGCCTGGCCTGATCTCTCCCAGGCCTGAGTGCACACAGGGCACATAATGTTTTCTTCTTTCTGACTCAAGTGCTGTTTTTTTTGGGGGGGGGGGGGGTTGCCAGACACACAGTTGCTGTCGCCGCCACTAGCACAGCGCTGTCTGCCCGTCAGGCCCCTGGCACCACCTTGCTCTGTTCCCTCCCCATCCATGTGTCTGCTGCAGCCTGTGGGTACTGCAGGAGGTAGCCCCTGCTGAAACCTTGAGGAAGAGCAAGGAGGCAGCCTGTCCTCAGATGGCTGTCGGTGCCCCCAGCGCTGAGGTGGCGCATCCGCCCTGCCAGGTGGGATGTCCCAGATGTCAGGGGATGGGTCTCCTCAGGAGGGGCGCAGCCTGGGCTAGCTAGATGTAGGCAGTGTTACGTCGTCTTAGCGGTGCCCCTGTATCCAGAGGAGGACCTAGCCCTGTGTGCTGTGCCGCCCGTGCAGCCTGCAGTCACCGGCCACTGCTCTGCTGCGGCAGCCAGGTGGCCGCTTGAAAAGCACCGAGCTGGGACAACAGCGGGGGGTCACCAGGGCCCTCTTGGGCATTCCATGTCTACCCAGTTAGAGAGGCTTCACCTTCCTGTGGAGCAGGGCAGTAGTCACTGTGGGTACGGCGTCTGCCCTCCAACCATCCCCCACTCTGACTTGCCTGGCGGCTGTGTGCTGCCTCCCAGCCCCACATTCACCTCCTGGTTCAAACTGAATGCAGCCTGTCAGGCAGGCTGTCGAGCGCCTTACCTCTTTGCAGGTAGACAGATTGGACGCTTCGGAGAGCCTGCGCAAGCGAGAGGAGCATGTGGTGGAGCCCGCCCCTCTCCTGTTCGGTAGGTGGCACCCCAATGCCCCTAGGGAGGGGAGAGGAAGGAAGGTGATTCACATTGCCCTTCCCTGGCTGGGCTTCAGATCAGAGAGGGAATGGACAGGGTGGGGGACAGAAGGACCACAACTGCTGCCGGGTGTGGAGAAGGTCATTGTATCTAGTAATGTTGAAGAGACACGGCCATTGTCCTCCCTTTTCTGAGGGTACCTGCCTTCTTTGAGGGCGCCCCTGCTTGCTCCTTGTGCCTAGCAACTGCCCAACTCCAAGCTGTCGCTGTGTGTGCTTGCCTGCTCCCAGGCAGCAAGGCTGCTGCTGGCTTTGACTTGAGAGCCTGCCTGGGTGGCCTGGCCGTTGAGCAGACAGATTAGTTGGTGTCCACTGCACCGAAATGCTGTTGGGTTCTGGAGTGTGTTGCAGGACTAACAAAGGCCTGAGGGTGTGGTGTGAGCATGCAGCACGTCTCCCACCAACTGTGTCTTCTCAGGGTCATTGTGCCCCCTACCACCACCATTAATGTCCATCTGGTTTTTTTAGATTTTGATGGGCATGACTGAGACCCAGCCAGTTGAGCTAAGTAAGTGTCCCATTTTGGGACTAGCTTACCCCCTAGCCTGGCCGGCCTCTGTAGCTGGCCCCACAACAGCAACTCCCACTGTCCTTGCCCCCAGGCACCTGTTCTCCAGTGCCTGAGCCTTGGGTGGTCAGGGCTGGTCTGCGACCCTGCTTCTTGGGCCCCTGGCCACTCGGGGGCAGCAGGAGCTCTGCTCACCCTCTGCTTCTCCCCCTGCAGGCCAGCAGCTGATGGTGACAGCAGGCCCTGCTTCGGGCCCTGCCCCTGCTGGATTCCCCTATGGATATGCTGCTGCACCTGCCTTCGCCCAGCCTCCTGTGTACGGCTTCAGCGTGTAGTGGGCGCTCAGTGGCAACACGCTTCAGTGGGGTTAACCTCGAGGAGCGTGTCACCCCACAAGCACAGAGGACCCTGATGGGAGGCGGGGACACCTGGACATTATTTATTTTTGCTGAGACCCAGTGATGGCAACCTCTGAGCCATCCCCAAGCCTGGGGAGGCCAGGGTAGCCACTGACTGCCCAATAAGACGAGCTCTGGTGGCCTCCTGCCTCCAGGCGCTCTGGCTGGAGCCAGGCATTCCTGGGGAGTTCTCGGCAGGGATTCCCCGCCCTTGGTGGGAGGGGCACCCAGTTTTCGCTTGGCACTGGTGGAGCTGCGCCCTCCAGGCCACTTTGCAGACACAACTGAACGGACCTTCTAACCTGGCCCTGAGCCTCCTACCGATCATGAATATTAAAGTCGGTTTATCAAGGCAAAGCTTCCCTGCTTGGTGCTGGTGTGGGTAGCAGGGGACAAAAGATTGGTTGGGGCCTCTTGGGGAGGGGGAGATAGCCCGGGTGTACTGGGGATCTTTTCCTGAGTGCTCTGCATGAAGCTGTAAATACCGTAGGGGAGAATGATAGCCGCACAGGCCGTTGGGTGTTGGAATGCCAAACCTTCAAACATCGGGGATGGGACTAGCCCCATATGCCCCGGAGGGTGCGGGGGGAGTCCTGCCCGTCTCTCCACTTCCGATCTCCGGGGATCCAGTCGCTCAGGCAGAGGCCAAGACCGTGAGACCTGCTCCCTCCCGTGCTGGACTCCGCCTAATGCCGGAGCGGGTTTTAGAAACTGCACGTTGACCCACAGCTCCAGGCCCCGGCACAGCGCCGCCTCCCAAGGACCGTGGGTTCGGTCATTGGCTGGGCTTTCGACCCCGCCCCGGCGCCTGCCTCGCTCTCCCCGCCCCGGCCTCAG
>NC_048231.1:43777678-43808046 GCF_002007445.2 Ailuropoda melanoleuca
GCGGGGGCGGGGGGTTGGGGCGGTGCGCCACGGAGAGGGCGGGCACCCAGAGGGCTCCGCCGGGCCCTGCGTTCGGGGAGCAGCCTTGGCGGGCTGCAGGGAACTTGGGGGGGCGGGTCTCTGGGGCGACTGGGGTCGCTGAACGCCCCATCCTCCAGGCGACTGCGTGCGGCAGACGGTCCGCAGCCATGGCATCCTGGGCCTGTACCGAGGCCTCAGTTCCCTGCTCTACGGCTCCATCCCTAAAGCGGCCGTCAGGTGAGGCGGGCTCGGGTGGCCGAGGGAGGGCACCCCGGGTTGCTGCAGCCCCTCTCACCCCACTGCCTCCCGTTCCCAGGTTCGGGATGTTTGAGTTCCTCAGCAACCACATGCGAGATCCCCAGGGACGCCTGGACAGCACTCGGGGACTGCTATGCGGCCTGGGTGCCGGCGTGGCAGAAGCCGTGGTGGTCGTGTGCCCCATGGAGACCATCAAGGTGGGGAGGGTCTCAGTAGAGGGAAGGTGTGCAGAGGGGTGGTGCTAGGGTGGCTGGGGTTATCCTACTTTTGTACTCCATGGAGACCAGTGAGGTGGAGAGGATCCTGCAGGAGCGGGGCAATGTGTACAGGGGGAACTGCCTGGGGAGCTGGGTACAGGAGGTGTGCAGGAAGGGCCTCCTCTGGAGACTGGACTCTGTCCTAAAGGCAATGGGACAACTGACGTTGGGGTTTTTAAAGAACACTTCTTTAAACAGAAAATGTAAGATAACACGTTTCCTGCCTAAGCTGTGGGAAATACCAGCAAATGTAACTGCAAAGACTCTTTAGTAAGGCCAGCCCTCTTGTTTGCTGGGGCCTTGTGTCCTTGGGTGGCCCTGTTTCCAGGTGAAGAGCTGCACCTCCAACACTGATTGGATCTTTGTGGGCCCTGGGCTGGTGAGCCAGAGGGCCAAGTACACCCTTCCAAGGGCATCCTGGGAGCTAGGGCCTTTGCTTTCCTCTCACAGGTGAAGTTCATCCATGACCAGACCTCCGCCAACCCCAAGTACAAAGGATTCTTCCACGGGGTCAGGGAGATCGTACGAGAACAAGGTGAGCCATAAAGCCTTCCTCCTCAGGTAGGGCCAGGAACCTTGGCCAGGCTGGCCTGAACTTCCGCTTCCTGCTTTGGCGCTGTGGTGTGCCACTCGCCCCACTCCCCAGTCCCCAGTCCGGACCTGGTAGGCACCCGTATGACTCCTATGCCTGCCTGCCCCTAGGGCTGAAAGGGACCTACCAGGGCCTCACAGCTACCGTGCTGAAGCAGGGATCTAACCAGGCCATCCGCTTCTTCGTCATGACCTCCCTGCGAAACTGGTACAGGGGTATGTATCTGTGGGGTCAGCAGCCCCAAGACCCTACCTCCAACCACTCTGGGTTAGGCTCCTCCTCTTCAGTCTTCTCTGCCAGGACCTGGCCTCCTGGGGCCTCCACATTCATAGGCTCTGGTCCATGCTCCTCCCCAGCCCTGAGGAGCCCTCCCCTTTGTCTTCCCATCACTTTCTGATTGCAATTCCCACCCACATTCAGGGGACAACCCCAACAAACCCATGAACCCACTGATCACCGGGGTGTTTGGAGCTGTTGCTGGTGCAGCCAGTGTCTTCGGGAACACTCCTCTGGACGTGATCAAGACCCGGATGCAGGTGGGGGTGGGGCCGGAAAGGGGGTAGGGAGTTTGTGACAGGGGCTAGCCACTGATCCCTGTGGCATGCTGCTGTCCTGCAGGGCTTGGAGGCGCACAAATACCGGAACACGTGGGACTGTGGCTTGCAGATCCTGAGGAATGAGGGGCTCAAGGCGTGAGTGGGGGAGGGGCGGGGCTGTGGTCCCCACCCTAGGCCCTCCCTGGCCTTCTACCTGGGCTTCACCCCATACCTGCTGCCAGCCCCAGACTATCCCTCAGGGAGTCCTTACCTTTAGGTTCCTGCCCTTATCCCTCTGATATCTGGACCCACTCTCACTGTCCAGGGACACTGTTCTTCATCTGCCTTCTTACCTCCTGCCTCTCCCCCCACAACCCCAGATTCTACAAGGGCACCGTCCCCCGCCTGGGCCGGGTCTGCCTGGACGTGGCCATCGTGTTTGTCATCTACGATGAAGTGGTGAAGCTACTCAACAAAGTATGGAAGACAGACTGAGTCCCTGAGGGGGTCTGCATGGAGGTTGCCCCAAGCGCCTCCAGACCAGTCCCCACTGCCCTCTTCTCACAATTCCAGTGCAGTCGTGCCAAAAGGCCCCTTTTCCCTGTTCCTTGCACTCCATGGCCTGGGTCTCTCCCCTATAGCCATCGAGTCTACATGTCCCTTAGTGCCATGTGTCCCGTGGTGTGTATGACACCACCATTGCGTCCATGTGTCTGGCCAAGGCTGGGTGTCCCTCTGGCCTGTGAATCTGTGCCCACTTGTCCATGTGCTTACTCATGAGCCGTGTGCCTGTGTTTCATGTTCCGTGTCATGTAACCTTGTGCCCCACTTCCCGGGGTGCCCATGTGGCTTGGGTCCACGGCCCTGTAGCCATGGCCCGGTCCCAGCCCGGTGCCTTCCACCCTGGGCAGCTGGGGCACCTGCCCCGGCCTACCACAGCTGCCTCCGGGCCTCAGCCTGGCCTCACCGCATTCCAGGGGCTATGTGCCCCCTGCTTCTCCCGCCACTGGCCTTAACTGGCCCTTGGGCCCTCCCTCCGCCCGGGACAGGGTGGCACTCGCCACTCTCAGGACCACCCTCCCATGGCAGAATAAACCGGATCCTGTCACAGCCTCCTGTCCCTGTATGGGCCCATCTGTGGGTGGATAATGACTGTCCATGCCTCTGCAAAGAGCAGCCCCACCCCCTCACCAGAGGACACTGGCAGGGGAATAGGGAAGCAGGGCAGCAGGCAGGCTGGTGGGTGAGCCAGCTGTGCCCACAGCGTCAGCCCCCAGGAGGCCCAGCACAATCAAGCCAAGGAACATTTGGACTCTGTCAGGCCATGCTTGTGGCCTGTGAGCAAGATTCTGCAGGGTCAGCTGATGGACATGCCCTCAGGGTCACCTGGCAGGCAGCAGTGAATGGGCAGAGTGGAGAACTGCCCTATCCCAGGGGTTGGGCCTGGGAGACAGTGCTCTGGGGCCCTTGACTGCCCCTCAGCCTGTGGCCCAGCTTTACCTTCTTATTCCCTCACTGTTTCTCTGGTCTGCTTATGGGGAAGTGCTTTGGGGCATCCAGTTTCTGAGGATCTGAGCAGGGGGCCTTTGCTCACTCCTTTACCCTGGCCCAGAGGCAGCTGCCCTGGGGCAGGATGGAGTAGAACTGCCTTACCAGGGCCCCTCCTGCACCCCTCCCCCCAGATCAGGAGCTGGGAACCACACAACCCAGGGCCAAAGTGAAAGAGGCCCCAGAGCAGGATGGGATAAGCCAGGGCCCCTGGCTGTGTGGGGGCAGAAGGCGCTTTCCTGTCCAAGTGATCCATGGGTTAAGAGTCATTCAAGGGTTTGGCTCAGACTGGGAAATAACTTGCCAACAGAAGCCTCCCAGTAAGCAAATCTGGTCCCTAGAGCTGCTCCTTTTAGGGGAGAGTGCCCTACCCCTGCAAGCTCCCACAACATCCAGATCCCAGGTCTGGGGATCTGGGGCAGATCCGAGGGACAATTGTGGGCTTATGAGTACAAGGAAAACGGTTTTGAAGGACTGAGTAGTGCACCCTCACTGCTCTTGGGAGATAACCAGTCTTAGCTGCAACTGAGGAGAAAGGGCCCCATGGGAAAGCTTGCCTGCCTGCAGGGGCCAGGGGCTGTCTTCCACACACATACCAGGGCACGTAGGCCCAGACACAGGCCACTGGCTCTGGGCCTCTGGAACTTTGCTGTGGTGATAGGCAGTGCTGGCCCATGGCACAGGCCACTGAGGCTAGGGGAGCACACAGCATCTGTAGGCAGTGGTGGGGAACAGAAAACCCTGGCTTCTCATTTGTTCACTGTGTGACTTTGGGCAAGTCACCTAACCTCAATTCCCTAATCTGTGACATGGGGTGGCAGAAGAACCCAGCCCATCCGTATAAAGTGCTTAGAACAATGCCTAAGCCCCTGAATGTGTAGCTTTTTTCTTTGGGTTGCAGAAGGTTCTTTACAGTTGGCCAGAGTTCCAGGTAGTTCCTAGAGCAGGCAAAGCCCAGCATCTGAGCCCTGAGGGGACTCAGTGCCTCCAGTACTGACCTCCAGGAATGGTATCCATTCACTGACCACACCAGCATCCCAGAAACCTGTCCCCTTCACCCTTCACTGGGAGAATGGGGCAGAGGCTGCACTAGTCTGAGAGTAGGGCATGGGGACCCCCACCCATGAGCAACTGGACTCCCATTCCTCTCTCTTCAGGAGGGTCCTACCATAGTCAGGTTCCTCTCTCGTGCCTCACAGCAAAATGTGGACAGCAGGTGGCCCAGCTGGAAAAGACAGCTGGATTGAGTCCCCCGGGGCTGTGGTTACAAGAGAGCTACCCACTCCGGTGAAGGCAACCCCACCCCCTTCACACATTACCTGAATTAGTAGGAGACCTCAGTTCTTGGAGCTGAGGGAAGGGAGCGGGAGGGGAGGGGCATCCCATAAGTCGGAAAGAGCTTGTGGTGTCCAGGCGGAGGGAAGGCCGGCAAGGCTGGAGGGAAGGGAGCAGGCAGGGACCTCGAGGGAGGGAGCCCGGCTGCATTTAACGAAGACCCCGAAGGCTGTAGAGAGGACGATGTCACAGGATCCTTGCCCTTGTGGCAGTGGGGCCTAGGGGCAGAGGTGTCCAGATCTTCAAGGAATTGGGATGTAGAACAGACTCAGTTTCCAGCCTGGTCCCCCACAAACCTGGACACAGACCAGTGGTGGGGTGGGGGGAACCCAGGAAGTGGCTGCGTCGCATATCAGAGATGTGAGCAGAGGAGGGTGGAGATTCCAGGTCACCATATCCCACCCACAGTGAGAACCTCTGTGCCGGGGTGGAAGCCACAGCCAGCCTCTCAGCCTCAGGCAGCCTTCACCATCTAGCATGGCCTCCAGCCTGGAATCAATACAATGTAGCCAGGAGGGACAATGGCCTCAGAGACGGGGTAAGGGAGCAGAGGGTGAGGTGGTGGCTACTCCTGGGGCAGGGCTTGGCCAGCCTCCAGCGCTGTCATCACTGCTGCGGAGCTGAAGATGGGTGTCCTACCACTTTAGGCAGAGGCCCTGAAGCAGCTGTCCTCCTGCTCCCCTGCTTCCTTGAACCCACCCACTGCCCCTGCCACTACTGCACAGGCGTCCCCTGGATTTTTCCATGTCCTTGTGTAGGTGACGAATGGCAGTCTGAGCTTAGTACACAAAAAACCACTCACTCCTGACAAAAGGTCTCCTTTTAGCCAACAAAGAGAATTCTGTTTTTCGGGTTGTGCCCTTAGCCTTTATAGCAAAGAGAATCTCAGTTGAAGATGCCAGAGTATTTTCCTTTCTTTTTGCTTCCTCCAAGTTTTCAGATTGTCTGGACAAGGGTCTTTCTTTGGTAAGGGGCACAGAATCAGGGGGTCTAGAGGAGCTCCTGCTACATCAAGATCTGGGAACGGGGACTGGACACCCTAGGGACAAGGACAGAGATGCAAGTACAGTGAAGAACTGGCCTCAAAGGACAACTGGAGGGCCACAGACAACACTCAGGATCGTGGGTGAACTTAGGCCAACAATGTGGGTGACCCATGGAAACCAAGATGGTCCCTGGTGTGGTCTTGTATCTGCCCTCCTCCCACTCCAACCTGGCAAACATCCCTGAGGGCAAACTCCCCTTCTTCCCCGCCCCCACTCAGTTTAGGTCAAACCCTGACCCTCCCCAACTGTTGTCACTTTTGTCTCCTGGCAGGCCACGCCCACCTCCCCACTTAATCCTCCTCTGACTAGGCCTAACCTGCGAGGCTTGGCCACAGGGGTGTCGCCTCCCGACGTGACCTCAAGGGATAAACATCTCACGCCGTCTGCTCCTAAGCAGGGCTCAGATGCCTAGTGGCCTGCCCTGCCCCTGGCTGAAAAGCACTGAAGGCTCAGGGGCCTTGGGCACTGTTAGCACGCTGACAGCGTCGGTGCGGCTGAGGCGCTCTGGCAGCCTGTATATCTGCCCCCGGGTGCCCTACACAGGCTGACCGAAGCCCCGCAGCGCGCTCCCCACCCGCGCCGCCCGATGACCCGACGGGGATGGCCCTGCTCTCGGTGTCCGCGAGACTGCCCCCAGGGCTGTGATGAGGGCAAGGTAAATAAACTGCCCGCGACTGTGCCCAGGCGGCTTTTCCGGACCAGGTCACGGGAAAGAGGCTGTGCTTGCCAGGCCGACTGAGGAAAGGTCCACCCTCAGGCTCACGCGTTTGCGCCCCCCGGCAGGCCGCTCAAGGCCGCAGACCATCAGGGCCTTTCTCAGCACTCGCCACTGGAGGTCCGCAGCAGGCACCCAGGGGGCTTCCCGGGTCCATCTGTGAAGAAGGAACCAGATTTTCCCGGCCTTGGGGACACGCGGGCAGAGCGGGGTAGCAAGCGGCCAGGCAGGGGCGTGGCCACTCGCGCCCGGAAGTCGGGGCGGCTCGTGCTGATGGCGTCACGGGCGCGCTCCCGGCCGGCGTAGGCTCGCTCCCGCGCTCCCTCGGGCTCTGCCGCGGGCTTGAGTGGCTGGGGTGTCCGGAGGCCGGTCGCGGTCACTGCCACCAGTCCCCACCCTCGTATTTCACCGCCAATGCCCGACCTCGCCTGCAGTCCCCCAACACTCGGCTTGCGGCCAACCCAACCACTGTCTCCATTCTGTCGAGTCCCTGAGGCGCCTGCCCCGGCGACCGAAGGCCCGCGTTGGCCGCCAGCGGCCTCCCCGGACATGCCGGCCCGAGGGAACATACCCCGAGCTCCCGCACTTCCGCCTGGAGATGGCCGTCTCCCAGGGCTGGACTTCTCCCGCGGCGGCCTGCTTTCTGCCTCACCCCCAGACGGGCAGCACGCGCTGTTCCCTCTTCCTCAGCCCCGACCTTTACCTTGTGATTCACAGTGTCCAGGTAGAGGGACTGTGCCCCTTTTCCCGCACAGCCCCCTCACCTGGTTTCCTTCCCGTGTGCTCAGACCCGAGCTGCCGGAGGGCGGAGTCTGGGCCTGTGGCTCACCCGTGTCCACCCCACAGAGCCTGGGCTCCAGAGATGTTCGCCGAGTAAAGGAAGGAAGGACTTTCGTCGTGTCTTTTTTTCCTCCTGCAGGTTTTTACTTCAGTGCCCCCAGCCTCAGCCATGAGAAAGGCGGTAGGGTCAGGGGATGGGACCAAGAGGGCTCCAGCAGCCCCTCCACTGCTCCCTCCCTTCTGGTCCTGCCTCCCTGGCCAGCTTCGGACCAGCTGTCTATAGCCAGCCATGGGTTCATGTAAGGCACAGTGGCCTTGGCGCACCCCCATGGAGGAGACACCCCTCTGAGTCTCCCCATCCAGGGGCCTGTCATTAGCAACCCAGGGGGAGGCTCAGGGGGCAGGGGTGTCCCTACAGAAAGCAACGGTGAGCACAGGCTGCACAGCTGGACAGTGGTGCCTCCTGGCTGGACCTTTCCTCTCAGCCAGCCCTGTTTCCCAGATGGGAAAACCCAGGCAGAGACAAATGACCTGTCTAGGACCTACGGAGGCCCCTGCCTGCACAGCCCCACTGTGCCTCAGCTAGTGAGAGAGGGTTGGAAATAAGCAGTGGGGAGGCAGCGGGTGGCATCACATCAGTCCTGATTGAATAGATCAGCAAATACGCCCCTCAGGGCTCCAGAGCCTTAAAAGGGACCCCAAGGGAAAGACGGAGGGTCTGCAAGGGAGGGTGTGCGCTTTACTGAGGAAGCCAGGCTCCGTGTGGAAGCTGAGCCCAGGGCTCCAAGGGGTGATCAAGGCCAGAGGTGGAGTTGGGGGGAGGACAGAAGGGAAGCACGTTCCCAAGGATGGGCAGGAACTGTCTGTGTTCCCAGATCTCCCAAAAAGGCTGGCAAAGGTGGAGGCTGGAGCCAAGAGCCTGCCTCAACTCACACATCCTGGGCCAGGTCCACGCATCAGCCCTCTGGCTGGGTGAAATGGGGTGTGCATCCTTACCTCTGGTCCTTGGGACCAGGCTTGGCCCAGTCAACTGGGGAAACGGGGACCAGCCTCTGGGCCTGGACTGCGGGAGTCCCGTGGCTGCTCGGGCCAGAGGTGTCCTCCACTGCTAGCACACTCCCTGCTGACAATTGAACGGCCAAAGCAGATTAACCCGGGTGCTAATCCCCCCTAATGGCTTCAGAATCCCCGGCGCTGAGCAGCTAAGCCGGCCTTTCTCTGCGGCCCCAGCCGGGCCCTCCCCGGCAGCTTCAGCCCCGCGACCGCGGCGATACTATCTCCGCCCGGCCGGGCCGCGGGTCCCTCGCTAATCCCCGGTGCTCGCTTTCTTCCCCGTCCCGCTCAAGATCGGGCCGATTGGCGTTTGATTACGGCCGCTATCGAGGGCCTCTTTGTGCTATCGGCCCCAAATCCCCTAATTCCGTGATAAAGGAGGCATTAGCGGCGTTTGCTGCAGAGAAAGGCACCGGGATGAAAGAAAGCAATCAGGGGAATCCTGATGGCCTCTCCCGCCGGGCCTGGGAGGGAGGCAAGAAAGGGGGTCCGGGAAGAGGAGGAGATATAGGAGGAGGGGCTGGAGAAAGAAGGAGGGATGCTGCCTCAAGCAGCCTGGCTCCCCTTCTCCATCCTGAGTCTGCCTTCCCCAGCCCTGAACTGGGCCGAGGACCCCCTCCCCACTTCTACCCTGGCTGCCATCTCTGCTGGATGCTGCTAAAGGTCCACACAAGCCCTTCCCCTCTGGCACCATCTTTGCACTTACTGAGATGTAACCCCCAAACCGCCCTGGCCCTTGCTGGACCTGCCTTGTGCTCCAGTCTCTGACTGTCCAAAGCCAACGATCTCTCAGGATTCATCTGCAGATCCATTCCGTCCATGGCCCTTGAAGCTCCTCCAACCTCTCCCAAACCCCCCGAGAGGCCCTGCTCCCCACCCCTCATCTGTCCCTCTCTTTTGGCACTGACCGGCTTTGACCAGTCCTGGAACCAGCTGGGTCTGCTCTTCAGTGTGGGAAACAGAAGTGAGGGCATCCAGTGTTGACTAGGGTTGTTGACGGAGCATATGCAGAGGAAGGGGCCCTGAGATCTCCAGTGTCGCAGTGGGGTGAGTAGGAAGGGCCCCTCTGCAGAGGCCACAGTGAGCCCCAGGGTGGGGCTGAGACGGGCCAAGCTGGCTGTGCACCCGCCTCATTGGAGGAGCCAACCTGGAGTGTGGGCAGCATGAGAGCGGGCAGAGACCAACGGGGCAGATGGACAGAAGTGGCAGAGTCCAGGAGCCGGAGGACCACAGAGACAAGGGGACTAATCCTCAGGATCCTCTTACCCCGAGAATTTGAAGCAGGGGAGCATTATGATTGGATTTGTGTTTGCAGAGATCACTGCCGCCTCTATGGGCAGGCTCACTGACTCTGAGGCTTGGACGGCTCTGTGGCAGGTGGGCATTTACCAAGGTGCACAAGTGGGTGGGTGGGTCACTAAACCTGAATGGCCAGGTGTGCACCTATCAAGGTGAACACAAGTCTAGGTGTGCATTTATCCAGGTGGCTAGAGAGAAAAGTGGGCCATTTACCAAGGGGGACAAGTAGATGGATGGGTAGCCTCACGGAGGCCACTGGGGCTCTGTCCAGATCCCTTCAGTGGTCAGCCCACCTGTCCTGCTGCTTTGAGTACTGGCAGCTAATGGAGCACAGCTGCCTCCATTTTGGAGCTCTGGCCTTGGTAATGGAGCCTCCCACACTCCCTCTGCGTGGGCAGAGCTCAGCCAAGGACTGACTGGCATAGGGTACAAAAGGCCGGTCCTTACTTTGCCTCAAGGCAGTTCAGATCTGTAAAGCCACTAGTGTTGCCATATGGGATTACAGGAAACTGACCCTAACCAAGACCACCCTCCTGTCCACTCTGCCCGTCCTCCCAGGGTAACCAACCATCTCAGCCTCCCGAGACTAGAGAGTTTACCAGGAGGTAAATTTCATTGCTCAATTTAGAATGGTTTACTCAGCCTATACTTCTGTTATGTACCCCAAAAAAGAGATGTTGAAGTTCTAAACCCTGGTACCTGTGAATGTGAACCTAACTGGAAATAGGGTCTTTGCAGCTGTAATTAAGAGAGTAAATTAAGATGAGGTCATAGTGGAATTCGGTGGGCCCTTAATCCAGTATGCCTGCTGTCCTTAAAAGAAGTAAGAAGGGACACAGAGGCAGACACACACAGAGGGGGGAAAGCCACATGAAGACACACACACAAGGAGAACATGGTGTGATGACAGACATAGAATTGAACAATGCATGTACAGGCCGAGGGCCACCAAGGATTGCCAGAAGCACCAAGAGTTAAGAAAAAAGCTTGGGGGGCGCCTGGGTGGTGCAGGCGTTAGGCTTCGGCCTTTGGCTCAGGGCGTGATCCCCGTGCTCTGGGATCGAGCCCCACATCAGGCTCCTCCACTAGGAGCCTGCTTCTTCCTCCCCCATTCCCCCTGCTTGTGTTCCCTTTCTCACTGGCTGTCTCTCTCTGTCAAATAAATAAATAAAATGTAAAAAGAAAGAAAGAAAGAAAGAAAGAAAGAAAGAAAGAAAGAAAGAAAGAAAGAAAGAAAGAAAGAAAGAAAAGAAAGAAAGGGAGGGAGGGAGGAAGGAAGGAAGGAAGGAAGGAAGGAAGGAAGGAAGAAAGGAAAGAAAGAAAGAAAGAAAGAAAGAAAGAAAGAAAGAAAGAAAGAAAGAAAGAAAGAAGAAAGAAAGAAAAAAGCTTGGAAAAGATTCTCACCTGGAGCGCTGCCCTGTTGACACCTTGACTTTGGACCTCTGGCCTCTAGAGCTGTGAGAGAATAAATTTCTGTTGTAAGCCACACATCTTGTGGGACTCATTAAGGAAGACCTAGCAAACTAATATAGATTTCTTCACCCCTAAGAACACACCCTCAAAAATAAGTCATTTGGATAAGAATCTCAATATCAGGCTTTGCTTCCAGGGAACTTGGCCTTGACCAGAAGCGGGTGGTCCCAGGAAACGGACCCTAAGGATGGCTCTCTGAAATTGGATTCCTAGCCAGCTAGGTGGCAATGAGAGATCATCACCGATGGCACATGGAGAATGGATAGCGCCTGGCATGAGTAGCAGGGTGACAGTGAAAACTGTCACCTGGGAGAACCAGGATGGGAAACAGGTGGAGAGGGAGACAGAAGCTGGTACACTGGCTTGGGCACTTGAGAGGTATGGAGGAAATGGTTACTATAAGAGCAATGGAACGAAGTGGCTGTTGCAAACTATTATTGATTGCTCGATGAGAGAACATGGCAAATTCAGAGATATTAATCGACAGTGAGTGTCAGAGGCCACCAGGCACGTCAAGAGACCGTGCAGCCTGAGGAAGATGAAGATGAGGCACTGCAAAGTAGGGATCTTAACCTAGACAAGCCTCTTTCCGTAGACGTGAGGGCCCTGCTGGCGAAGAAGTGGGACCCTGACACATAAAGTGGAGATACCTGGATGGATGAGCACTTTGAACCCCAGACTCCCCTGAACCCTCTAGGATTCTTCTGTGTGAACAAAAGTGGCCCCACAAGAACTCTGCACACACCTCAAAAGAGGCAGACACCTTATCAGACAGTGTTTGCTTCTGGGTCACCCCCACCTCCGCTGCAGGCCACCATACCCCAAACTAGGACCATATCTCAGCATAGACTAACTGAAATGCTGGGCCCACTGGGAGAGCATGGATGGTGTGCAAGGGAACTGGGTTTGTCTCAGCAGAGCTGGCAAGAACCAGGAGAGGATGCCTCCTAAGGGCAATGGATCAAGGAAACGGGACACAAAGATTGATAAGGAAGAGCTGATCAACATAGGGGTACCCTCCCGTGACATGGGAGACTCTGGCAGGAGCCCTCAAGAAACTATTCTAATATGCTGCCAGGGTGGCCCATGGAAAAAGTCATGGTCTACACCAAACAAAATAGAAATGCTAGAATAGCTGTGGAAAGGAAGAGACCAGAAGACTCAGAAAAGGAGCATGTTGAATTGGGTTAATGATCAGAAGACCCATGGGGTGCCTGGGTGGCACAGCGGTTAAGCATCTGCCTTCGGCTCAGGGCGTGATCCCGGTGTTACGGGATCGAGCCCCACATCAGGCTCCTCCACTATGAGCCTGCTTCTTCCTCTCCCACTCCCCCTGCTTGTGTTCCCTCTCTCGCTGGCTGTCTCTATCTCTGTCGAATAAATAAAATAAAATCTTTAAAAAAAAAAAAAAAGAAGACCCACAAGCTGCTGGTGAGCTCCCCCAGACCTACAGGAGGGTCTGGAGGACACCAAGGGGTATCCTTGCTGCCCTCTGTAGGCGAGGTGGAAGATGCCATTACAGAACTGGCTTCCCAGTAGGAAAGGGGATGACAGGACCCCAGAGTAGCAGGTGTTGGGTGCTGAATTAACTGCTAGGAGCAAGGTGGACATGATTATTCTATTAATCACCCGATAGAATAATAGTCAAGGAGGCCTGGACTACAGGATCTATAGGGATGGCTTAAAGAACAGTATCTAGCAACTTAGAGAAACTTCCAAAGATATTTAAAATGAGTGAGAAGAGCTTTTATAGAGATATAGCTTTTATTTTATAGACTTTTAAGATACATATAGTATCTGTTCTTTTAGGGGGGAAGGGGACTAGTATCTTTCACTCAGAATAATGACTATGAGATTTGTCTATGTTGTGCTTATATCAGTAGTTTTCTTGGGGCACCTGGGTGGCTCGTTTGGTTAAGCCTCCAACTCTTGATCTCAGCTCAGGTCTTGATCTTAGGGCTGTGAGTTCAAGCCCCATGTTGGGCTCCACACTGGATGTGAGCCTACTTAAAGCAAAAACAAAGCAGTTTTCTTTCCTGAGTCTTCTTTTCATTGTTATTTAACCCAATTCATTTATCAGTTCATCTGTTGATGGACATTGGGTCATTTCTTGCTTGAGTCTATTACGAATAAAACTGCTATTAACATTCAAATACAAGTCTGCATCTTCACTTTTTTTGGATAAATCATTAGAAGTGGAATGGCAGGATCCAAAGGTATGTTTAACTTCATAAGAAACTGCCATACTGTTTTCTACAGTGGTTTTTCTTTTTTACATTCCCACCATAAGTATTATGTCATTTGCAAATAGAGACGATGTTACCCTTCCCTTTTTGATCTTTATACATTTTATGTCTTTTTTTTTCCCCTTTATCACACTGGCTAGGACTCCTAAGACAATATTGAATAGAAGTGGTGCATGTGGACATCCTTGTCTTATTCCTGATCTTAGGAAAAATTGTCCAATATTTTGCCATAAAGTATGATGTTAACTGTAGGTTAATTCTAGGTTATTAATGAAGTTGTTCATAATATTTCTCTCTTTTTTTAAGATTTTATTTATTTATTTGACAGAGAGAGAGACAGCCAGCGAGAGAGGGAACACAGGCAGGGGGAGTGGGAGAGGAAGAAGCAGGCTTCCAGCAGACAAGCCTGACGTGGGGCTCGATCCCAGGACCCTGGGATCATGCCCTGAGCCAAAGGAAGATGCTTAACGACTGAGCCACCAAGGCGCCCCCGTAATATTTCTTTATTATCCTTTTAATGTCTGCATAATCTGCAGTGATATCCCCTTTTTCAACCCTGATATGGGCAATTTGTGTTTATTTTTTCCATTTGAGTATAGTTTATCCATTTTGTTGATCTTTTATTTTATTTTATTTTTTTAAAAGATTTTATTTATTTGACAGGGAGAGACAAAGCAAGAGAGGGAACACAAGCAGGGGAAGTGGGAGAGGGAGAAGCAAGCTTCCTGCTGAGCAGGGAGTCCAATGTGGGACTCAGTCCCAGGACCCTGGGATCACGCCCTGAGCCGAAGGCAGACACTTAACGACTGAGCCACCCAGGCGCCCCATTTTGTTGATCTTTAAAAAAAAAAACAAACATGTAGTGGCTTTTAATTTTCTCTATTGCTTGCCTTTTTATATATATTATTGGCTACTGCTTTTTGTTATTTTCTTCTTTCTACTTTATTTTCTTAATCTTCTTTTACTGGCACTTATCACAGAACTTTACGTCATTGGTTTTATATCTCCTTTTCTAAAGCTTTTCAATAGCTTCTATTAAAGTTATAAATTTCCCCCTAAACATTACTTCACTTGCATATTGCAAATTTTGATATATTGTACTTTTATCACTTAATTTGAAAAGTTTCCTTATTTCTCTGTTTATTTCTTTTTTGACACAAATTATGTATCTATTTCTAACTTAATCCCATTGTTAGACAGACTACATCCTCCATAAATTTTCAGACTTTTGGAATTTATTGAGACTTGTTTTATGGCCCAGCATATGGTTTATCTTCATGACTGTACCACGTGTACTTGGAAAGAATGTGTTCTTCCATTGTTGGGTGGAATGTTCTGTCAGGGTCATTTAAGTCAAGGTGGTTGGTGGTGGTGTTCAGATCATTAACGACCTTACTAATTTATTTTAGTTGTTCTACTAAATAATGTAAGAGGGGTGTTAGAACTCCAAGTATGCTTATCAACTTGTCTACTTATGCCATTAATTCCATCACTTCTGGCTTAATGTTTTGTGAAAATTAGACACATAGACATTTAGGATTGTATATCTTCCTGATTAAAAACCCTTTTATCTTTATGAAATATCCCTTTCTATGTCTCATAATAGTCTTTGTCTTGAAGTGTAATTTTTCTGATGTGAATATAGTTGCTCCAGCTTTCTTAAGTTTACCGTTTCTATGGTATATCTTTTTTTCCATGATTTTACTTTTAGTCCATCAGTATCTACATTTGAAGTGCATTTCTTGTAGGCAGCATGTAGTTAAGTCTTGGCTGCTTTTAAAAATTTTTGTTTAAGTAGGCTCTGTGATCAGTGTGGAGTGCAACTCAGGGCTCAAACTCACAATGCTGAGGGGCACCTGGGTGGCTCAGTCAGTTGAGTGTCTGCCTTTGGCTCAGGTTATGATCCCAGGGTCCTGGGATTGAGCCTCAAATCACATTGGGCTCCCTGCTCAGTGGAGAACCTGCTTCTCCCTCTCCCTCTGCCTCTCCCCAGTTTGTGCTGTCTCTCACTATCTCTCTCTCAAATAAATAAATAAAGTCTTTAAAAAACAAAACAAAACAAAACAAACCTCACAACACTGAGATCAAGACCCAAGCTGAGATCAAGAGTTGGATATTTAACCGACCAAGCCACCCAGGTGCCCCTTAATTTTTTTTATTATGATTATTTTTTTATTTTAGAGAAGGAGAGAGAGGGAGAGGGAGTGCATGATCATGCATGAGTGGGGGGATGGGGGAGGGAGAGTGAAAAACTCTCAAGCAGACTCCCTGTAGGGCTCACAGCCCAACGTGGGGCTCAAACTCACAACCCCAAGATCAAGACTCACAGGCTCCTCCAACTGAGCCAGCCAAGCCACCCCTAAGTCTTAATTGTTTTTTTTTTTTAAGTTCAGTCTGATTCTGACAATGTCTTCCTTTTAGTTGGAGTGTTTGTTTTGCTTAAATTTAATGTCATTATTAATGTAGTTGAATCTAAGTCCATTGTTTTGCTATTTGTTTTCTGTTTGTCCCACCTAGTTTTAGTCCTGTATTCCTCCTTTCCTGTCTTCCCTTGATTCACTTTAACACTTTAACATTTTTAGAAGTCCATTTTAATTTTTTATTAGCTTTTCAGCTATGCCACTTTGCCCTTTTTACTGGTAGCTATAGGAATTATAATGTATCATCTTAACTTTTTGGAGTCTAATTACAGTTAATATTGTACTATGTCATGTAAAATGTAAGAACATTGAGAAATTGTATGGTTCTATTTACTGCCACACCTTTTGTCTTTTTGAGATAGTGATTATATATTATAAATACAAAAACGAGAAGTTATATTTGTTTTATAGTCATCCATTTTTAAAAAGATTTTATTTATTTGAGAGAGAGAGAGAGCATGAGCTGGGGGAGGGGCAGAAGGAGAGGGAGAAGCAGACTCCCCATTGAGCATGGAGTCCAATGCGGGGCTTGATCCCAGGACCCCAAGATCATGACCTGAGCCAAAGTCAGATGCTTAATTGACTGAGCCACCCAGGCGCCTTTAGTCATCCATTTTTTTTTAAAGATAAAAAGAAAAAAAATAGTCTTTTATAGTTATGCACATTTTTAGCATTTCTGATATCCTCCTTTTCTTCGTGGAGATCTGAGTTTCCAGCTCTTATCATTTCCCTTCAACCTAAAGAACTTCCTTTGTACTTCTTGCAGGGCAGGTCTGCAAGTAACAAATTACCTTCGTTTTTGTTTGTTTAAAAATGTCTCTATTTCACCCTCATTCTTGAAGGATATTTTTTGCTGAATATAGAATTCTGGATGTGTGAGACCCTTCTCCATACCCAGCACATTAAAGATGCTATTCCATTTTTGTCTTTTGTCTTTTGTCTTTCAATTATTTTTTTAAAGATTTTATTTATTCTGAGTGAGAGAGAGAAAGAGAGTATGACAGCGAGTGAGAAAGAGCATGAGCAAGGTGGAGGGAAGTGCAGAGGGAGAGGGAGAACCAGACTCCCCACTGAGCAGGGAGCCCGATGTGGGGCTTGATCTCAGGTCCCTGAAATCATGATCTGAGCCAAAGGCAAACGCTTAACCGACTGAGCCACCCAGGTGCCCCTCAATCTTTTTTTTTTTTTTAAGATTATTTATTTGAGAGAGAGAGAGTAAGGTGAGGTGAGGGGCAGAGGGAAGGAATCTTCAAGTACACTCCCTGCTCAATCCCACCGCCCATTAGATTATAATCTAAACTCAAACCAAGAATCAGTCCCCAACTGAGCCACCCAGGTGCCCCTGTCTTTCAAAATTTCTGATGAAAAGTCAGCTAACATTTGTATCCTTTCCCCGTATATAATGTGCCATATTTCTCTGGTTATTTTTAATATTTATTCTTTATTTTCAGCTTTCAGTTTGACTAGGTTGTGTCTAGCCATGGTTTTCTTTGTTTTTACGTTGTTTGGGGGATGCTGACCTTAGTGAATCTGTCAATGTATGTCTTTCATTAAATTTTTAAAAAGGTTATGGGGTGCCTGGGTGGTTCAGTTGGTTGAAGTCCTAATAGCCAGTACTTCATAATGTGACTTTATTTGGAAATAAGGTCATTGCAGATGTAAATAGTTAAGATGAGTCTTACCAGAGTAGGATGGACCCCTAATCCAGCATGACTGGTGTGAATATATCTATGTGAAAACAGACACACGGGGAGAATGCCATGTGACAGCAAAATCAAAGATTGGAGTTATGCAGCTATAAGCCAAGGACTGCCAAATATTGCCAGCAAAGGCCCAGAAGCTATAAAGAGGTACGGAAAGAATTCTCTTTGGGCTTCAGAGAAAGCATGGCCCTGTTAACACCCTTTTTTCAGACTGCTAGCTCCCAGAAGTGTGAGGCAATAAATTTCTGTTGTTTTTACATGACCTAGTTTGTGGTATTTTGTTACAGCAGCTGTAGCAAACTAATACAGTCATCATAGGATGTTAATCTACGAACATTAACTGTACTTCCATATAGTAGTAGCGAATCATTGAAAAATTAAAAACAATTTCATTTACAATAACATCAAGAAACATAACATACTTAGAAATTAATCTAACAACACACCTCTAAGACATCTACATTGCAACCTACGAATGTTGCTGCATGAACTTAAAGAAGATGCAAATAAATGGAGAGCATGGTACCAAGTTCACGGATTTGGAGGGTCAATATTTTTAAGATATCAGTTCTCCCAAAATTGATCTATGGTTTCAATCCAATTCTAAACACAGTCCTACTAGCCTTTTCCTGAAGAAATTAACAGGACAACTCTAATATTTTATAGCAATACAAAGGACCTGAAACAGCCAAAGCGATCTTGAAGAGGAATAACAGACTTAGAGAACCTACGGAGAAGTTTCTCAAAGCTTTCTGTGAAGCTACAGCAGTCAACTGTGCTTCTGGTCGAAGGAGCAATAAGTAGATCAGTGGAATAGAAGAGAGAGCCTAGAAACAGACCCAGAGGCCATTTACTCCTAAACAAGGTTCCAGCGAAATGTAACAGGGAAGGGACAATTATTTCAATAAATGGTACTGTAAAAATGAGGGATCTATGAGGGAAAATTTTAACTTCAACTCCTGCCTCAGACCATACATGAAAATTAATTTGAGAGCCACTGTAGATCTAAACACAAAACGTAAAATTATAACATTTTTAGAAGAAAATGGGAAAATAGCTTCACAACGAAGGAGTACTGTCAGTGATACAAAGAAAACGTTTCTGATTCACATTTAGTGGAAGCCCTGCGGGTTGAATTTCTTCTGTCACGCAAGTGCTTGATGTAAGGTTTGAATGAGGAAGGAAGCACCTCCTTCGGAGATGATTATCTCCAGTAAACACCTCTCCAGCCACACAACTCTGGGAAGAACGTGGCCACCTGCCTCCAAGGACGCTCCTTTGTTTTAGAGAGATCTTGGTTGATTTTGATAAATGACCCGCCAGGCCTACTGTTTTTCTTCTCCTGCCATGCTTTAAATTCCTGCTCTTAGGTCTTAAATTCACCAATAAAGATAGAGCGCCTGAGGGCGTCTGGGTTTCTCCTGCGGTCTGCTCAGGTCAGGTCAGAGTCCTGGGCTCAAGTGCCACATGGTCAGGCTCTCTGCTCAGCAGGGAGTCTGCTTCTCCCTCTCCCTCTGCCCCTCCCCCTCTCATGCTATCTCTCTTGTCCTCCCTTAAATAAATGAATACAATCTTAAAAAAAAAAAAAAAGACTAAGTCCCTGAAACCTTAGGCCTCCACCCTTAACCGCAATGAAGGTAAAACCCCAGGTCTGTGCGCTCGCGCTCTCCGTATGGCCTTGCTGGGCCCTGGGCGTGCTGTGTAAGTTCCAGGTCCTGTAAGCAATACGTTTTTGTTTTTTCAAAGTTTCCTGATGTTTATTGCTGGAAGGTGTCTTGCAATCACTATACGAACCGTAAGGCCTGGTCCAACCACAACATTGGTTATCGATAGGCTAAGACTGGCACAAAACAACACAATGAGATGGATGAATCTTTTATTTTTTTAAGGTTTTATTTATTTATTTGACGGAGGGAGAGCAGGAGAGCACAAGCAGGGGGAGCGGCAGGCAGAGGGTGAGGGAGAAGCAGACTCCCCGCTGAGCAGACAGCCCCACTCTGGGCTCCATCCCAGGACCCTGGGATCATGACCCCAACCGAAGGCAGCCGCTTAACCAACTGAGCCACCCAGGCGCCCATCTTTTTTTTTTTTTTTTTTTTAAGATTGTATCTATTTATTTATTTGACAGAGACAGAGCACAAGCCGGGGGAGCGGCAGAGAGGGAGTAGACACCCCTCTGAGCAGGCAGCCTGCCGGGGAAGGCAGTCGCTTAACCAGCTGAGCCACCCAGGCAACAGCCACCCCCCCAGATGGATGAATCTTAAAAATATGCTGAATTCTTCCAGTAAGCGGCCTGAGGTGATCTCTGAAAATGGTTCGCTATTCACTTGACCCAGAAATCCCTTCAAAATGATGCAGGTCAGGAAGTTCAAATCTTCGTGTGCACTTAAAGAACAAACTGCCCAGGCCATCGGGGGTATGCATATCCGAAAAACCACCCCGTGTCCGAAGGACTTTGCAGAAGCCGTCTGCGCCATTTCGTCGCTCCGGGTGGGGGGTGGGTAGGTGTGCCCGGTGGGGTTGGACGCGGGGTCAGTGGCCCAAAAAGAGTGCTGAATTTTTACGGTAGCTGCTTAAAAATGCGGAGAGTAATGCTGGACATAAGGGTTTGGATGTCATTTTTTGCTCATTGAGCATATCCAGGTGAACAAAGCCCCCCCAAGACGCGGTGAGAACTTACGGGGTTGGTGGTCGGCTTAGCCCGGGCATGCGCGCTCCCTGCCGCCCTGGGGCGCTCCTTTCTGCGAAAGAGCACGTTGTCCCTCAACCCGAAGACGAGGTTGCACGGAAGAAAAAGATCCCAGAAGAAACTGAAGAAACACAACTATGCCCCAGGGGTAAATTCTGCATGAGCTAAATGCAAATAAAAGTAAACAAATATACGTTATGCTGAACGAAGGAAGCCTTATACTGGAGTGATCATACTGCTGGAGTTCATTTCGGTGAACTCTCCGAGCAGGCAGAATTACTCGATGTTGAAACCGCAGTGGTTTCCTCTTGAGGATGGGGTCAGGATGGTGACTATCTCAGAAAGATCATGAGGACACTTTCCGGAGTGATGGAAACATTCTAGATCGTGGTAGGGGTTTGGATAGCACAGGTGTATACATTTGTCAAAACTCACAAAACGGCATATTCAAGATTTATATAATTCTCTGCATATAAATGTTACCTTAAATTTGCAAACAAATATTGAGCTCCAGTTAATGATATGCGTGCTGAAGATTTTAGGTGTGAGGTGTACTGATGTCTGTAACTTTTTTGGAATGCACAAAAAATCAGATGGACTAATGGATGGATACATAGGAGATAAAGCAAAATGCTAATCCAAGAATCTAGGTAGTGAGGATATGGGTGTCCACTGTGCAAACCTTTCACACTTTCTGAATGTTTGAAATTTTTCATAATGAAATATTGGGTAAAATAACAATAACAACAACAAAAACAAAACAACTCAATTTAAAAATGAACAAGGGGGGGCGCCTGGGTGGCACAGCCGTTAAGCGTCTGCCTTCAGCTCAGGGCGTGATCCTGGCGTTGTGGGATCGAGCCCCACATCAGGCTCCTCTGCTATGAGCCTGCTTCCTCCTCTCCCACTCCCCCTGCTTGTGTTCCCTCTCTCTCTGGCTGTCTCTATCTCTATCGCATAAATAAATAAAATCTTTAAAAAAAAAATGAACAAAGGGGGCATCTGGGTGGCTCAGTCAGTTAAGCTTCTGCCTTCAGCTCAGGTCATGATCTCGGGGTCCTGGGATCAGTGGGGAGCCTGCTCCTCCCTCTGCCTCTGCAGCTCCCCTGCTTGTGCTCTCTCTCTTTCTCTCTCTCAAATAAATAAATAAAATCTTCAAAAAAAATGAACAAAGAACTTGAATAGGCATTTCTGCGAAGGAGACATACAAATGGCCAATAAGCACATGAGAAGACACTCAACATCATTAATCATTAGGGAAATGCAGTTCAGAACCACAAGACACCACTCCATTATGATGAGTATAAATTTAAAAAATAGAAAATAACAAATGTTGGGGTGCCTGGGTGGCACAGCGGTTGAGCGTCTGCCTTCGGCTCAGGGCGTGGTCCCAGCGTTGTGGGATCGAGCCCCACATCAGGCTCCTCCGCTGCGAGCCTGCTTCTTCCTCTCCCTCTCCCCCTGCTTGTGTTCCCTCTCTCGCTGGCTGTTTCTATCTCTGTCGAATAAATAAATAAAAATCTTTAAAAAAAAAAAAAAAGAAAGAAAATAACAAATGTTGGCAAAGGAGTGGAGAAGTTGGAGCCCCTGTCCTTTGCTGGTGGGAATGTAAGATGGTGCTGCGATTGTGAAAACACAATTTAGCGGTTTCTCAAAAACTGAAACAATTAACATATGATTCAGGAATTCCACTTCTAGGTATATACCCAAAAGAACTGAAGTGGGGACTCCAGCACATACTTACATACCCATAGTCACAGCAACAGTATTTAAAATAGTCAGAAAGTGGAAGCAAACCAAATACCCACCTACAGATGAACGGATTTTAAAATGTGGTATATCCATTCAATGGAACTCGGCCTACCAACTAACCCTTGGCTGGCAGGCACTGGGAGTAGGAGGGAATGGGGAGCTATATTGTTTAATGACCATAGAATTTCTGTTGGGGCCGATGGAAAGTGCCAGAAATGACAGTGATGATGGTTACACAACATTGTGAATATGCTTAATGCCACAGAATTGGTGCACTTAAAAATGATTACAATGGTAAATTCTATGGTATGTACATTTAACACATTAAAAAATAAATAAGGGGCGCCTGGGTGGCACAGCGGTTAAGCGTCTGCCTTCAGCTCAGGGCGTGATCCCGGCGTTCTGGGATCGAGCCCCACATCAGGCTCTTCCGCTATGAGCCTGCTTCTTCCTCTCCCACTCCCCCTGCTTGTGTTCCCTCTCTCGCTGGCTGTCTCTATCTCTGTCAAATGGATAAATAAAATCTTTAAAATAAATAAATAAATAAATAAAATAATAAAAAATAAATAAAAATAGTAAAAGAGCAAAAGGCTAAGATCACTGAACTCAAGGGACTGTCACAATCCTTTGCCCAAATTCCAGCCAGTTCGTGGGCCCAGACTTCATCTACTGAGGTATCCTTCACATGGGGAAGGACCCAGCAACGCCATGAGAAAGGTATATAGGAGTGATGTCCTAATCCTTCTGCGAAAGGACCTGTGTCCATTTACTCACGTGGTTGCATACTGGAGAAAGGGAAAACCCAGGTCATTTTACAGAGGACTCCCCTCAACGCTGACACCTGGAATCCAAAATACCATGACAGCCCGCCTGTTAGAGTTGGGTGTAGAAGATTTGGGTAACAAATGGAGAACTGGCCTGATTCCATCTCACATGGGGTTCCTAACCTACCCACTGGTTACTCCTCCAGTTTTTTTTTTTTGAAGATTTTATTTATTTATTTGAGAAAGAGAGAGAGAGAGCATGCACACAAGCAGGGGGAGGGGCAGAGGGAGAGGGAGAAGCGGGCTCTCAGCTAAGCAAGCAGCACGATGTGGGACTCAATCCCAGGACCCTGGGATCATGACCTGAGCCAAAGGCAGACACTTAACTGACTGAGCCACCTAGGCATCCTTACTTCTCCAGTTTTTGAAGATTGTTATTTATTTATTTGAGAGAACAAGAGAAAGCACAAGAAGGGTGAATGGCAGAGGGAGAAGCACACTCCCTGCTAAGCAGGGAGCCTGATTTGGGACTTGATCCCGGGACTCTGGGATCATGACCTGAGCTGAAGGCAGACGCCCAACCAACTGAGCCACCCAGGCACCCCTTCTCCAGTTTTTGAACGTATAACTGCAATACACGATATTGGAAGTTTTAGCAGGGCAATTAGGCAAGAAAATGAAGTAGAAGATAGGGGCTCCTGGGTGGCTCAGTCGGTTAAGCATCTGACTCTTGATTTTTGGCTCAGGTCGTGATCTCAGAGTCATGAGATCCAGTCCCATGTCTGGCTGCACGCTGGACATGGAGCCTACTTCGGATTCTCTCTCTCTCCCTCCCCTCCTCAAAAAATCAATTGTATTTTTATATGCTTACAGTGAACAATTGGAAAATGAAATTAAGACAACTATTCCATAATGCCAAAAAGAATAAAATACTTAGGAAAATTAACAAAGAAGTGAAAAATTGATACTCTGAAAATTATAAAACATTACAGAAATAGGTTAAAGAAGGTCTAAATAAATCAAGATATCCAATGTTCATGGATTGGAAGGATTAATGTTGTTAAGATAGCGATACTCCCCAAATTGATCTACAGGTTCAACACAATCTCTGTCAAAATTCTACTTGGTCTATTTGCAGAAACTGATAAAGCTGATTCTAAAATTCACATGGAAATTCACAGGAACAAGAATAACCAAACCGGGGCGCCTGCGTGGCAGAGCGGTTAAGCGTCTGCCTTCGGCTCAGGGCGTGATCCCGGCATTATGGGATTGAGCCCCACATCAGGCTCTTCAGCTATGAGCCTGCTTCTTCCTCTCCCACTCCCCCTGCTTGTGTTCCCTCTCTCTCTGGCTGTCTCTATCTCTGTCGAATAAATAAATTTTAAAAAATCTTAAAAAAAAAAGAATAACCAAACCAATGTTGAAAAAGAACAAGGTTAGAGAGCTCACACTTCCCGATCTCAAAACTGACTGCAAACTACAGCTATCAAGACAGTACAGTATTGCCATAGGATAGACACACAGATCAATGGGGCAGAATTCAGAAACCAGAAATAAGTCCTCACATTTATGGTCATTTTCAACCAGGAGGCAAAAACAATGCAATGGGCAAAATAATAATCTTTTCAACAAATGATGGGACAACTAGTTATCCACATGCAGAAGAATGAAGTTGACCTTTACCATATATAAAAATTCACTCAAGGGGAGCCTGGCCGGCTCAGTTGGTAGAGCTTAGTTGGTAGAGACTCTTGATCTCAGGGTCATGAGTTCAAGCCCTATGTTGGGGGTAGAAATTACTTTAAAAAATAAAATAATAAATCTTTTTTTTTTAAAGATTTTATTTATTTATTTTACAGAGATAGAGACAGCCAGCGAGAGAGGGAACACAAGCAGGGGGAGTGGGAGAGGAAGAAGCAGGCTCATAGCAGAGGAGCCTGATGTGGGGCTCGATCCCATAACGCCGGGATCACGCCCTGAGCCGAAGGCAGACGCTTAACCGCTGTGCCACCCAGGTGCCCCTAAAATAATAAATCTTAAAATTTTTTCACTCAAAATGGATCAATGTAGGAGCTAAAACTATAAAATGTATAGTTTACAAAACTGCAAAATGTTGGGGTTAATCTTCATGCTCTTGGATTTGGCGATGGTTTCTTAGATATGACACCAAAAGTATAAAAAAACGAAAAAATTGGACTTATTCAAATTTTTAAATTTTGTTCTTCAAAAGACACCATCAAGAAAGTGGAAAACTACCCACAGACTGGGCGATTTTGCAAATTATATATCTGATGAGGACTTGTATCTTGAATATATAAAGAACTCTTACAACCCAATAATATGAAATGATAAACGAAGTTTCTAGGACTCCAGTGGTTCTATGCTGGATGTTCCATGCTAGAACATTTCCTCAACGTAAAGGACAAGTAATTGTGCCCTCCACCTCCTACCACGAAGAAAGAATACACTGCAGGGACTCCGGGTCTTGGAGGCCACATGTTCTGCACTTGGGAATACTGCCACGAGCAGTTGTTAGATGAAACAGAGCATGCCAACTTTACATAGAACCCAGAGCAGGAAGGGGTCTGCAGCAGGTCCAGGATTTGGCAGAAGCGACTCTGCTCCTGGCCCTGTGATCTGGCAGAGCCCATGGCAAAAGCTATGGCAGAGAAAGATTTTTGAGTGGGGCCTTTGGTAGTTCCAATGGGAGAGCTGTACCAGAACTCTTAGGGTTCTAGAGTGAGGCCATGCCACACACCATTCACAAAATGGCTCCTGGCATGTTACTGGGCCTCAACAGGAACAGAGCATCTGACCTTGGGCTATTGAGTGACCACATGGCAGGAATGGCTCATCAGAGGTGGATACAGTCAGAGCCACCAAGACTTAAGTTACCATCATATAACGGAAGTGGCATTGCCACGATCAGCTCTGAGCAAATCTATACAGGTAAGCAAGTGACTGCCACCCGCACGTGGCCTCGCTCACTGCACCTTGGGTGGCCCTCAATGACAGCAGTGAGAGGAAAGCCCTCCAAAGGGTGGGGCTTCCACAGAGCACCATGTCATCCATATTGTATGGAGGGAAAAGTGCCTAGGGAAAGAAGACAGGAGCCCCTGTTTGCCACAGGAAACGGTTGAGGTGCTGGCTTCAGGGGGCCTGGACACAGCAAGAGTAGAAGTTCAGAGACAAGGAAGTCAGGAGAAGAGGCACTTGGAGATCCAGTGTGACATGTAGTGACTTTCCAGTTGATGGACCTAGGGGTCCAGGTGGGACACCCTGCTCCCCAGTACTCCGAGAGACCCAACTGGGGAATTTGTGCCCTCATTCTTGAAACTTTCGGTTCTGGGTCTCAGAAGGGGGTAACTGCATCAGGAACACAGTAAACATAGCACAAAACATACACTATGACACCTGCCAGGTCACTCTGGGCTCCTCATGCCACCAAGCAAAGGGGTACCCCTACTGGCAGGGGCTCTGGAGCCAGATCCTAGGAACAGGGATGTTTGATCTTCCCATCCTCCGGGTGTCCTGTGGTGCTCCCTTGCCCAGCTGTCACTGTGAACAGGCCATTACAGCCAAGCACAGCCTGAGGAGGGCCTGGTCCCCCGGGGCTCATGTCCCCAGGGAGGAGCATCTGCGCCAACCCATCAGGTGAGGCACCCAGACCTTCAGAAGTGCGAGGAGAGCAGGATCTAGAAAAGGTGGGGAAGAGGGTGCCTGGTTACAGTCTCGGGACCAGCTTAAGCAACGGGGGTCACAGCCCGTCCCACTAGCTTTCCTTCCCTATGTATGTCCAGAAATTGTGCCCAACCAGAATCCTGAGGGTCTGAAAGCCATGAACTTAACGTGGGGCTCAATGTGGCAGGGCTGGAGTAAGCATCCCCAGAGTGAGCTAGTGACTCGCCACTGACACTTTCCCCGGAGCCTTGGCTGGATGGGAGCCACCTCGGTAAGAGAGGCTGTGTGCCCTGACCTCACTGAAGGTGGCCCCCGACCCCTCTGGGCTGGAGAGGAACCACCCCACCCTTAGCATTTCCTCCTCCCCTCCGCCTCCCTCAGGTGCTCCCCCAAAACTCCCTCCTGATCCTCCCCCACCTCCCCACCTCCACCCCCACCGCTGATCTGTTCCCCAGATCGGTTGCCATTTTCCAAGTGTCGTGTAAAAGGCCTCATACAGTCTGGAGCCTTCTGAGACCGAAGTCCCTCACTCAGTCCAATCTCCTGAGATGGCTCTGTGCTGCTGCGCGTGTCCCTGGCATCCCAGGCTCCTCCCTGCGGTGGTGGACCAGGGCTTTCCGTCTGCTCAGCAGCTGCTGGGCATCTGGGTTGTTTCCAAGCTTTGGCGATGCTAACAGAACTTCTCCCAACACTTAGGGGCAGCCCTTGGTGAGAACGGAAGCGTTTGTGTCTCCGGGGCAGCTCCCGGGAACGGCCCTGCTTGTTCGGGGAGCAGGGGTACGTTTAACTTCATCAGCTGCCTTCGTGCATGAACGTCTCCTTTCAGGTCAGTCTCTGCCCTCTCTTCACCGCAGGCAGCTGAAAGGAGCCAGGCAGCGCCTTCCCCCGCCCCGCAGGCCATCTCCTCAGCCGGATCATGCTACTCACAGGGGATGCGTCCTGCTTCCTGCCCTGCTACAGGTGACAGTGTTGCTAAGCTTCTTGCCATGCCACACCAACGGTCTCCTTCTCCCGTCTCCCAGTGAGAGTCTTCTCGCTTCCCTCGACGACCCCGCTGGCCATCTCAGCAGGGTCCTCCCAGCTCCCCCTCGCGTCCAGTCCCAAAGCCAACACCATGTGACTGCGGGCTTGCACCGGCAGCATCCCATCCCAGTCTGCAAAGCCATGGGTAATCTAGAGCTCCGTAACAAAGCCCCTCCAGCTTAGTGCTGTGAACACATACACAATCACCTCTATTGTTACCTCTCACAGTCGTCGGTCTGCTCTCCCGTGCAGTTACAGTTGATGACAGCTGGGACAGAAGTCACCTGAAAGCTTCTTTTTTTTTTTTTTTTTAAGATTTTATTTATTTACGTGACAGAGATAGAGACAGCCAGAGAGAGGGAACACAAGCAGGGGGAGTGGGAGAGGAAGAAGCAGGCTCCTAGTGGAGGAGCCTGATGTGGGGCTCGATCCCATAACGCCGGGATCACGCCCTGAGCCGAAGGCAGATGCTTAACCGCTGTGCCACCCAGGCGCCCCTCACCTGAAAGCTTCTTCACTCACTCATGATGCTCTGTGCTGCCTGGTGGCTGGCCCTTCAGCTGGGGCTGCTGGCTGGAACACCTTTGCCACCTGCCTTTTCCTGTGGCTGCTGGTGGCTCCTCGTGGCATGGTGGCTGGCCCGAAGAGCATGCATCCCAAGAGGAAAGAGAAAGGGGGGCTGTATCACCTAGCTATCTGAGCTGGCCTCAAAAATCAGTGTCACTTGGGGCACCTGGGTGGCTCAGTTGGTTGGGCATCCAATTCTTGATTTTGGCTCAGGTCATGGTCTCAGGGTTGTGAGACTGAGCTCAGGGGGGAGTCTGCTGGAGATTCTTTCTCTCCCTCTGCCCATCCCCTCCCTTCTCACGCCCTCTCTCAAATAAATAAATACATTAATAAAATCAGTGTCACCTGCTCCATTTTATAGGTGAGAAGCAAGTCATTAGGCTAGCCCATGTTCAAGGTGAAGGGAATTAGATGCCACCTCTTGAAGGGACAAGGGTCAAGGAATTCCCTGACATGTTTGGAAAGCACCAGAGTGGGCCTCTTACCATGGTGGACTGGTGGAGAGATGCACATACGCAGAGGTGGACAGGTAAAGAGATGGTGCATTTCCCCAGGCGGATAGGCAGGTGGGTGACCCATTTATCAAGGTGGGGAATACCAGGTAAGGAACAGGTTTTGAGAGGATCTTAAGTCCATCCTGGGCATGGTGGCTGGGAGATGTTTACAGGTGATCCAAATGGAGATGTTGAGTAGGCACTTGGGAGATACTAGCCTGAAACAGAGGGAGAGGTCAGACCAGAGGTATCAACTTGGCAGTCATTGTCACAGAGAAGGTGTCTGAAGCTTCAAGACTGCAGGATGTCACCCAGGGTGGGAATGGGGAGGGATGAAGAAACTGCCAGGGCTGGGGGGAGGAGAGCACAATCTTCCTGACCACTCGCTCTTTTGCCCCCATCGTGGCAGAACTCCCACTTTGATGGGTAGTCAATCCCCGTGTGCCTCTCTGATCTAATGGTGAGCACGTGGTACTATGAGGTTCGGTGCTGGAAGAGGTTTCCACAGTCATCCAAAGGAACACAAGGGAAGAGATGGGAGTAATGGGGCTGTGGCAGCCATCTTGCAAACATGAGGCTGGCTGGGAGTGGCAGAGCCACTCACAGAAGTAATGGCTCCTTCACTAAGCATTCAGATTAAGTCCTGGGCACCTTTAGTAGGACTCTTGTGACAGGGGTTGAATTGGGAGGTTCTAACACCTGAAGTCCAAAGTCTCCTCACTGATACCAGAGTGGAGGCAGCAAAGGAGTCTGAAAAAGGGCGTGTGAGGTGGGAGGAGAAGGCGGGGAATGTGAGTGTGCTGCCTACCGTTCACGCAGCTCCCACGTGCTCAGCCCAGTTCTAACGTCTCACATATAGTAGCTGGTTGAGCCCTCTTGAGTTAGGTTGCTATTACTATGTTACAGATTGGGAAACCAAGGCACAGGGGGCTGAGGGAACCTATGGAAGTTCCCGCGGCCAGAAAGTGACAGCTGGGATATAAGCCAGACGGTCTGTTGCTCTTTCCTGTGAGCCAAGGGTATCTTTTTCAGAGGTCCAGAGAACAGGGTCTTAAGCTGAAGTGCCCGACTGGGCGTTCAGCGCTTCTTCCTTGAGAATGAACAGTCTTCACTGAATTTGGCAAAGTACAGGTGGTCAGCCATGCTGGGCAGCGTGACCAGGGTGGGGAGAGTGTGGACAGCCGGACTGGCCCGAAGAGTAAGGAGGTGGAGAGCCCACACGAGTCAGCACTTGAGAAGCATGGCTATGGTGACGGTAGAGCAGGGGTGTTTCCATGTTTTTTGGGAGGGGATTCTGGGACATATAGGAAGCAGGAGGAGGGCTCGCTCCAAAGCACTGGGATGGGGCCTTGGATGGGGTCTGGAAGGCTCCCCTGACCCAGGAGAGAAGGTAGAGATTTGGGGGCAGAGGCAATGGGGTTTCGGGTTTGGTGATAAGCAGAGGTAGCTTCCTGCTCCCGCCATTTCCTCCAGGCGGCTGAGATCCTGGCTCCGGAATGGGTAGGAGGTTTGAGGCCAAAGAGCCGTGGGGTCGTGGGGTTGCCCATGGAGTTGGGTCCGATTTGAGGTCGGAACCCAGCAGTTTGGGGGCCAAGAGATTGACAGTTTGGGTGGCTTTCTCCAGACTTGCCCATCCACCTCTGTAGGGCCCCAAGGGGACGAGGAGCCAGCCCTGGTTGCGGTGGCTGACCGCAGGGGCTGGGCCGGCAGGGGCCAGCAACCAGAGGGCTGCAAGGTCGGGTGGCCCCCGGCCACTGCCCCCAAAGCAGGGTGAGGACCTCGGGCCCCCGTGGGCAGGGGGAGGCGGCCCTCCGCGCCTTCCCGGTGGCATCTCCCCGACCACGAGTCCTGCCAGCCATTCGAAACAGGAAGACCAACGCGGGGCGGGGGGCTTCCCACCCGCCCCCTCCCCGCCGCCCGGCCGGCCCCCGCGCGCCGATGCGGAGCAGGATTTCCCGCCGCCGCAGTTGGGGATTAGCGCGCCCATGGCCGGCGCGGCGGGATTAGCCCGCGTGGACTCGGCGCTCGGCCCGGGGATTACAGCGCGCTCCCCCCCGACGTATATATTCCCGCGGCGGCCGCGGCCGGGTCGGGCCGGCATGGCGGCGGCGAGGGG
>NC_048231.1:43808579-43846690 GCF_002007445.2 Ailuropoda melanoleuca
GCAAGTGCGGGAAAGTTGTCCCTGGAACTGCAGGGGAGGTAAGTCTAGTTTTCCTCGGGTTTAAACTTTTTTTATTTTCCCTGATAAATAAGGCGCGCGTTCGTGTGCTAGAATTTGGGAAGCTTGGAAAGAGCACAAAGCTGCAGAAGGGGCGTCCCGGGCACCGCCGGGTGGAGGTGGGGGCGGGGGAGGCATTCAGAGAGACGGCTGGTCCGGGTGGGAGAGTGGTTCTCGTCCCCGCGGCCCGAGCCACAACCCCTATTTGCAGCGGTTAAGAGATGGTGGGTGCCGCTGCCGCGTACCGGCCCCGCAGCCCTCTGCGCACATCCCGACATCGGGAAGCTCCCGCCTGGTCCACCTGTGGGGATGATGGTGGGAGGGACGCGGGTTCTGGGGCTGGGCCCCAGCGGTCCCTCCTGCTCCTCAGGTCTGGTTCAAGAATCGCCGGGCCAAGTGGCGACACCAGAAGCGCACGTCAGCGACCTCGAGGCTTCTCCCCGGAGCCAAGAAGCCCTCGAAGCAGAGCTGCTGATGGCTCTGGAAGCTACTCCTGGGCTTGGCCGCGTCTTTTGGGGCCGGCTCAGAGAAAGGACAGATCTACCCGAGAGCTGAGAGAGGACAGCAGCCTCTTCCCGTCCGTCTGCGGGGCTTCCGGCATCCTGGACCTGATGCTCAAGGCCGGAGCAGGCAGCTGAAGTGTATGTGGTCCCGCCCCCATCCCCCTCCCCCGTCACCTGCCCGGTGAAAGGACGGAACACTGAGCATCTCCATGTGCTCTCCTCTCCAGTGACTAGGGTCGGGAAGATTCCCCGGGGGCTGGTGGGGCTGGGAGCTGGGCACAGAGCAGGTCAGCTTCCTCAATTCCGCAACTCCAGGAGAGGAAGCACCCCTTGCCAGGCAGGCCCAGAGCCTTCCTGTCCGTTCCTGGGCATGCTGGTGTCCCTCCTCTCCTCAGCATGCACATAGCTCCCTCCACCGGCCACAGGGGGTGGGAGGGTTCTGTGCATTCTGGCCTTGTCAGCTTGCCTGCCCTGCACTGGGCCTTGGTGTCCAGAGCTATAGGATAAGAACGTTGTGTCAGCTCATCTCCAGAAGCCCCCACGCTGCTCCTTAATTCTGTGAGCCTTGTCTGGATCCTGGGAAATAAACAAGCAACTGCAAACAGCACAAAAGCAGTGCAGAGTTCGAAGTCTGCCATGGCCCCACTCCCCCACCCAGGGAGGAGGGGCCATCTTGCCTTGGGGAGCACAGCCCAGTGAGTCCTCAGTCCCTGTCTTCCCCAGCACAGCAGATTACCCCACCAATCGTGGCCTAGCACCTAGACCTTAGATCGAGGTCTGCACTGGCCTTGAGGTACTGCTCATGGGTGGGGATTTCTATGCTTCGTGTCTGCCTCCCTCTCTGCCATCTTGTTGGGGCAAGAGGAAGTTTGACGGGGGAGGATGCACCCCTCTCCCCCGCCACTGCCTTGGAAGATGTCTGTTTTCCTTTCCATCATTCTGGCCCCAGGGCGAAGGACGGTGTGAAAACCAGGCTTTGACTCCCCCAGTAGGACTGTACAGTGGGCTCAAGGCATTGAACACCATCATCTGGCTTGGGGACCATGTTCTGCCTCTTCATGGGTCCTGGAGGAAATGGGCCGGGGGTATCTGAAAGGAGACACGGCCCATTCATTAAAGATGCAGAAGGCAGGGCTACTGCCCCCAGGACTCTCCAAGGCTGGCTAGTTCAGATAACACGGAGCGGGCATGATGTCCCCCCAAGGGCTGCTGGGTGTCTCTAGGACAGCAGCACCCCCGCCACCCCTCAGGATGCACACTCTGGTTGACACAAAGCTCTTCGCCCTGAGGTGCCTGGGTGGGTCAGTTGGTTAAGCGTCAGCCTTTGGCTCAGGTCATGATCCCAGGGTCCTGGGATCGAGTCCCACATCTGGTTTCTTGCTCAGCTGGGAACCTGCTTCTCCCTCTCCCTCTGCTGCTCCCCCCTGCTTGCGCGTGCTCTCTCTGTCAAAGAATAAATGAAATCTTCAAAAAAAAAAAAAAAGCTCTTTGCCCTGAATTGTGGCCTTATCCTCGGATCCTGCACAGTCCACCTGCAGACCTCCCTGTAGGCCGGGATGCCCTCATCGCGCTGGGCTCTGGGACCCTAGCCGCCAGTTGGCTCTTTGTCATTGTATTGTGTGGCCATGATCAGAGCTCCACCTTCAAGGGACCAGTGGGCCTACCTCTTTTCTCTCCTTTCTCTAGCTGCTCCTTGGCGGGCTTACCCCTACAAGCTGCCCAGTAACATAGCTGTGCTGCAGGCTGGGCTCCAGGCATGCTCCTCTCCTCTCCATGCTCTCCTTGCTTCATCACTTCCACCTTCAGGCCCCAATTCCTATCTCTCTGCCACATTTACATCTCCAGCCCAGACCTCTTCCCTGAGCTAGATATTTATGTCCAACTGTCCCCTTGACTACTCCACCTGGAAGCCCACAGCACCTCAAAATCAGCTTGTCAGCAGCAAACTCTTCTCCTGTGCAAACCAGGTGCATGAGCCAGAGGACTGGCAATAATCCTCCCTTCTCTCCCCCACCCACCATACCCAGCCAGCAGTAAATCAGCTTTTTTGTTTTATTAAATTCAAGTTAGTTAACATACAGCAAATCAATTTTTTTAAAAGATTTTATTTATTGGGGTGCCTGGGTGGTGCAGTCGTTAAGCGTCTGCCTTTGGCTCAGGGCGTGATCCCGGCGTTCTGGGATCAAGCCCCACATCAGGCTCCTCAACTGGAAGCCTGCTTCTTCCTCTCCCACTCCCCCTGCTTGTGTTCCCTCTCTTGCTGGCTGTCTCTCTCTCTGTCAAATAAATAAAATCTTAAAAAAAAAATAAAGATTTTATTTATTTATCTGAGAGACAGAGAGAGCGCACAAGCAGGGGGAGAGGGAAAAGCAGGCTCCCCACTGAGCAGGGAGCCCAATGCAGGGCTCGATCCCAAGACCCCGGGATCATAACTCAAGCTGAAGGCAGCCGCCCAATTGACTGAGCCACCCAGGCACCCCTGTATCAAATCAATTTTACCTCCAAAAACAATCCCAGATACTATCTTCTCCCCAGATCACCTGTAGCAACCTGATGAAAATGCAGTCATCCCTCACCTTGACCACTGCCGCTGCCTCCAGTCTTGTCCACCTGCAGCCACTCTGGTTCCTCTGTAATTCCTTCCCCGTAAAAGGCAGGGTGCAAGTGTGAACCTGCCTCTCCCCTGCCTACAGCACTCCTAGGGCTTCCTGTTGTTCCCAGGACAGAACTCACCGTGACCCATAAGGCCCCACACAGCCGGCCCCTGCCTCTCTGGTGTCATCTCCCACCTCACCACTCCTTGAACTCTGTATATCCAAAGGTCTTCTCCCTCCTGCTGTGAGACCTTTGCACCTGCTCTTTCCCTCCACCCGATCAGATCAATGTCTGTTCATTGTCTGGATGGGCAACCCCTTCCTGACCCCGGGAAACTTCCCCCGACTACCCCCAGTACAAACTCTTTCTTTGCACCTGTTCACTGCAGTTTATGCTTGTTTGTGGGGTGATGTAACTAGTGTCCATCTTCCCCATTCGGCTGTCAGCTCCACAGGGCAGGAACCATCATCATGGAGTTCCCCACTGAATGAAGGAACGACTGCCTATTATACTAAATCGTTCTAGGGCAGAACTTACTTGTGTGACATAATTCACAGCCTCCTTTAGGGAAGAAATGATCATTCCTGAAAAATGGGCAATTTTCTGGTGCATTTCAGTGAAAGCCGTCTTTTAGGAAACCCACTGCAGCATTCAGGGACCGATTTTTTTTTTTTTAATCAAACCATTTTATTGAGGGGCTTTGGGGAAAGGTCGAAGGGGAGGAGGACAGGGAGATCCGACGTCCTCGGCCCGGCCGGAATCTTTCCAGCCTCACAGTCGCCGAAAGGGACCGAATATTTTTTTTTTAAAGATTTTATTTATTTGACAGAGATAGAGACAGCCAGTGAGAGAGGGAACACAAGCAGGGGGAGTGGGAGAGGAAGAAGCAGGCTCATAGCGGAGGAGCCTGATGTGGGGCTCGATCCCATAACGCCGGGATCACGCCCTGAGCCGAAGGCAGACGCTTAACCGCTGTGCCACCCAGGCGCCCCAAGGGACCGAATAATTTTTAAGCAGACATTTCTTCATTGGACCTTCATTTTTTTTCTTTTGTTAGAAAACAATCAAGACTAAATTGTCTTAGAGTTCTTTTCTTGCATAAAGTTTGAATAAAAGAATTGAAACTGCGTATATAGCCAAAATGTGTTTTCGTTACTAATACAGAAGCATACGCAATGATGATTTGCGAGAAACTGGAATCCCAAAACCTTTCAATTTTGCAGTGCTAAAACTTTTCGCGATTAACGTGAACGACACGCCCCTTAGTCTGCCCCACCACAGCGCCCCCTGGTGCGGATAGTCCAGATTCGCAGGACCAGAGCGGGGCGGGGGCGGGACGAAGACTACAACTCCCATTAGGATCAGGGCTTCTGGTGACGTCACTACGGAGCGCGGTCTGGCCTCGTAACGCGCAGGTCTCCCATTGGTGGACTGTTGCAAGCGCCTGCGCATTTGGCACAGTCCCGCCCCCACCGTCTTCCGGCCCTGTTACGTACCTGCGCCGCCCGAGCGGTCCTGGGATAGCGATGGAGACGCCCGAAGCGTCAACCCGGGCGCTATTGGTCCCTGCCGGGTCCGGGCCCCGGAGGAAGCGCGCGGGAGGGGAGGCCCGGGCTACGACGAGCAAGCAACGGGTCCTGGACGAAGAAGAGTACATCGAGGTAAGACCTCGAAGCGACACTAAAGGATTCTGGGTCCCTTCCCCGCCTCGCGCTCTTCTCGGGTCCCTTCTCTCGGGTCCTGGCCGACTCGTCCCCTCGCGGAGGTAGAGCAAGCCGAGTCCGTGCTCTTGCGGTGTGGACAAGTCGGAGAGCCAAACAAATCATGCAGAGAGAGGTGTCCTTGGTGGGGGAGGCACCAGTAGTGTTGTGGGGGGGGGCTTTGTTTAGGGGGGTAAGGGAAACAAGGTATTTTATTAAAGCGTGAATAGGTGTGTGGGAGGATGGTGGCAAAGAGGACTTTCTAGAGAGTTGAAACAGCAGATGCAGAGGCTGGAGGTCTTGGAAACAGTCTGTGATTGTGTCAGCATCATTGAGTTAGTGGGCGTCGGAAGATCCTTGAAGTGGGTCTTAATACTACAGCGGACATGCAGGATGAGGAGCTGGCAGGGAGATTGGAGGAAATCAGTTTGGTTTTGGACTGGTTAAGTTTGGGAGGCCTCTGGGATAGACAGGCAGCTGGCATTAGTGGATAGCTGGGTGCACAAATATGCAGCTTAGGAGCAAGGTCTGGCTGGAGGTACAGATTTGGGAATCTCAGCCAGTGCTGCTGGTGGGGGTGACAGGCTGAAATCATCCAGGTAAAGGGTTCCGATTGGAAATAGGAGGTCTTGGGTGGAATGAAGAGGCAAAACCCACCTTGGTCCAGATGGTGTGGAGATTGAGCCAGCAAAGGAGATGAAAGTGATCCGTTAGGGAGGGGAGAGAGAGAGGTTTCACATCCTCATTAGAAACTGCAGCTAAGTTCAGGGGATTGTTGGGTTGGACAGAGGTTGGGAGCATGAGCAAAGACCTTAGCTATGTACACTGGTGACTGAGAGGCAGAGGAGAGGCAGATGTGAACTCTGACAAAATTTTATTCTGACCTCTGGGGTTCCTGGGTGACTCAGTCGTTAAGCGTCTGCCTTTGGCTCAGGGCGTGATCCCGGCGTTCTGGGATCGAGCCCCACATCAGGCTCCTCCGCTAGGAGCCTGCTTCTTTCTCTCCCACTCCCCCTGCTTGTGTTCCCTCTCTTGCTAGCTGTCTCTCTCTCTGTCAAATAAATAAATAAAAATCTTAAAAAATAAAAAAAAAATTGTTCCTCTCCTTCTTTCTCCTTGACCACCTAGAAAGCTGGAGATATTAAAAAAAAAAATTTTTTTTTTATTCTGACTTCTGACAGGGCCTCCAGACAGTCATCCAGAGGGACTTCTTTCCTGATGTGGAGAAGCTGCAGGCTCAGAAGGAGTACCTGGAGGCTGAGGAGAATGGAGACCTGGAACGGATGCGTCAGATTGCCATCAAGTTTGGCTCTGCCCTGGGCAAGATGTCCCGGGAACCCCCACCGCCCTGTAAGAGCGGCAGTGGTTGGCGGAGAGGGGAACTCCTGCTGAACTGATGCCTTAGGCTGGCTCTAATCCCCACCCCCTTCCTCCTTCTAGATGTGACTCCAGCCACATTTGAAACCCCTGATGTGCACACAGGCACTGGAGCCGTGGGCAACAAGCCCCGGGGCCGGGGCGGAGGCCTGGAGGAGGGCGATGGTGAGTCAGCAGTTGGGTTTGCCTGCGAGTCTCATCCTGTGCCGCTCTGAGGGGCTGGCCCAGAGGCAGATCACATCTTGTCCCTAAGGTCTCTGTTTGCCTAAATGGCAACCCATGGGGTCAAAGAGCACCGGTCTGGGAGGCAGGCATGGGGCAGTTCTCTGAGCCAGCCCTCCTCCGTGAAATGGGAATCTCGCCACCTCTCTTACCGGCCTGCTCTCTTGTGTGCTAGCCCCTGCCCAGTGGGTTTCATGGGCCTCGGAGGGCCCCTTTCCCACTGTCATCTTAGATTGCCTCAGAGTCTCTGCTCTTGTTTCTTCTTAGTCACTTCCCCTGGATAGCTGCACAGCTCACACCTTCTCTCCCCTCAGGTATTACAATTCAGGAAACCCTTTCCTGACAACCCTCCCCCCCCCCGAAAATATTCCTTCCTGACTGGCTTTGTTTTCTTGCTGTAGGACATGGCACTTAAAAAGACATTTCTCTGTTTATTGTCTTTCCTCGCCACGAGAGCTTCTCTGTCTTGCTCCCGTGTGTGTGCTGCATCTAGGACAGCACGTGGTATGTTGTGGGAGTAGAACAAACAAGTTGGCTTCTTCCACACGTGTACTGACGTGTCGTGACATGATCCGGCTTAAAGAGGGAGTCTTTCTAGGAAAGAGCATTTTGAGTCCTGTTGAACATAAGTGTACTACGTGCTATGGGACTTTCTCATGATCGGTGGTTGATCTCGTCAGTAGAACATCAGTGCCCAGACAGACAAGATGCTTGCTGTTCTCCACTGGGTTCTAGTCTATAGCATGCTAACGCAGATGCCCTGTGTGCTCACACGGACGAGATATTTTCTGCCTTCAAGTCCAGCTCATCGCGGCGTTACTGTAATCCATTCTGTTGTGTCCTTGGAGCTTGGTCCCCTGGAGCTTGATCGCAGCTCCACTGTGATGTGGCAGATGAATCACCGGCAATTTACAGAGTCTTCTTATTTATTTATTTGTAAAAATTTTACTTTATTTGAGAGAGCAAGTGCGTGTGCTAGTGGGGGGAGGGGCAGAGGGAGCAGGAGAATCTCAAGCTGACTCCACACAGGGCTCGATCTTGAGATCACGACCTGAGCCGAAATCAAGAGTCAGATGCTTAACTGACTGAGCCACCCAGGCGCATCTCTCAGATTCTTTTCTTTTTTTTTTTTTTTTTAAAGGTTTTATTTATTTATTCGACAGAGATAGAGACAGCCCGAGAGAGGGAAACACAAGCAGGGGGAGTGGGAGAGGAAGAAGCAGGCTCATAGCAGAGGAGCCTGATGTGGGGCTCGATCCCATAACTTATGCCGGGATCACGCCCTGAGCCGAAGGCAGACGCTTAACCACTGTGCCACCCAGGCGCCCCTTCTTTTTTCTTTTTTTTAATACACCTTGTTCATAAATCTAGGAGTCATTTCAGTAACCTCGGTTTGAGTCCTTATCTTTCTGAGTCTGGGTCTTGAACTTTTAGCCACTATGCTTTGTGCAGTCTAGCAGGTAGGAGGTGGTCAAGACTGTCAGCGGAATGGAAGACAAGGCTGTCCTCCTGATGGCCCCGCTGAAGCATGCCCCACTACGCACAGTGTGATGACACCGTCTCAGTGGGGGTACCCCTTTCTATGGTGGTGGGTGCGACGGCTGGGGTTGTGGCCCCGTGCCTGCGTGGCCCCATCCCGCCTGGAGCTCTGGACCCTCCGGGGTCCCTGCCCTCAGAGCCTGCTGGCAGGTTGGGAGGCTTGGGTGCCAGGAAGAGAGGAGCAGGTAGGGAAGCACAGGTGCCGGGAAGGGACAGAGGGAGAGCTTGGGTCTTTGGAGACAGGTCCTACAAGGACCGGCCCAATTTTGGCAGGGCAAGGCTTCTATGACCGCCTGCCTTTTTTCCTCTGAGCCCTGGGTGCCCCTCTTCCCGTCTGAGTCAGACATAGATTTCATGTGACATCCAACGGATGAGGAGAGCCCCTGAGTGCCCCCTGGGCAGTTGGGGGGTGATTCTGCCCCCAGGTGGGGAGTTGTCTGGCTGTGTGGGCTCTTACCCACAGACGCACAGCCAGGGTGAGGGTTCCAACCCTGCTTACGCGGTTAGCACCGTTTGTTGGACTGAGTGACTACAGAGTGTTCATGCTGCTTTGGTTCTGTGTCACCCCACCTCTGCCCCTGAGCAGGAGAGGCTGGAGAGGAGGCGGAGAAGGAGCTCCTGCCCAGCCTGGATGTCTTCCTGAGCCGGTACACAAGTGAGGACAATGCCTCCTTCCAGGAGATCATGGAGGTGGCCAAGGAGAAGAGCCGGGCACGCCACACGTGGCTCTACCAGGCCGAGGAGGAGTTCGAGAAGGTGTCCTTGGGTGCGGGGGCACGGGCATCCTCTGTCAGGGTGGAGGGAGTCCTGGGGCCAGGGGCACCGTGCCTGGGGGCCTCTCTGACCCTCCCTTTCCCCCTGTGACACAGAGGCAGAAAGATAATCTTACACTTCCGTCGGCAGAGCACCAGGCCATCGAGAGCAGCCAGGCTGGCGTGGAGACCTGGAAGTACAAGGCGAAAAACTCCCTCATGTACTACCCAGAGGGTGAGCAGGCGGGGCTGGCAGGCAGCATGGCGTGGGGCCTTTAGGGTGCGTGCGTCTGTGCTCCCTGGCACACTGGGCCTTGGAGGGGTCCTGGTCTGCCTCTGGGCAGAAGGGTCTGTGTGTTATCAGTGAGGGAAGGAGGCTGCTCCCCGCTTTTCCCAGCTTCATGCTTCTGTTCACCGGGGAATGACTTGGGCTCTTCTTCAAGCCTTGAGTGTGGGGCAGTGGTGGGGCTCCCCACCCTCTGACACTGCTGCCATCTCTCCTCCGTCCTCCAGGTGTTCCTGATGAAGAACAGTTGTTCAAGAAGCCGAGGCAGGTGGTGCATAAGAATACTCGCTTCCTCAGGGATCCCTTCAGCCAGGCTCTGAGCAGGTCCCAGCTGCAGCAGGCTGCCGCCCTCAATGCCCAGGTGAGTGGCTGGGGCTGGCTGTGGGCAGCCACCACCTTTCTGATCTTGGTCTCCTTTCTTAAATTAGTACCATTTTTGGGCTTGGCGAAGCCTAGCATCATGTGAGTATTTGGGGGCTCCTGTGGGGCAGGGTCCTGAGTCTTTTCTTGACCTGTATGGGCTTCCACGGGGGCACTGTCTTGGCCAGAGATGTTTTGTGGGTCAATTCTGTTCCAGCTTCTTCTTGGGAGACAAGGACGTGAGAGAAGAGAGTCTGGGAGCCAGCGTAGGCTGGCCAGACCCACACCCATGCACTGGGCAGGGCAGGGCAGGGGTAGATGGGGTGGGCAGGCTGGGATAGGGCAAGGCTTGGTAGACCAGACAGCAGTGGTGACTCCAGTGGTCACGGGGTTGAAGTGGGAGAGGCAGGAGGTGGGGAGACTGTTCTTGTGGCTTCTGCAGGTGCCTTGTGGGAAAGAGGTCAGAGCACACATGCCAGTAGTCAGCGTTTGTTCCTGTCGGGGCCTACATTAGTAGCCACTGAAAGCAACTTGTGTGGGGTGTGGCCTGAGGCAGAGAACCCCGGCCCTGTCCTGCATGGAAGGAGGGGGAGCTTCCCTTGCTCTGAATCCTGCTCTGACAGGTCCTCAAAGTCTTCTCAGGGGCTGGGGTCCTTCCTCTCTTTCTCCAAGGGGAGGTGCCAGCCCCCGAGCTTTGGGTCTGCCCCGAGGAGGGGAAGCATTGCCAGCATGTTCTGTGCATTTGCCCATCAGCTAGCTGGAGAGAGCAGGCCTGGGCCCCCCTGACACTAGTCTCTCTTGTTTGTTCCAGCACAAACAGGGCAAGGTAGGCCCTGATGGCAAGGAGCTGATTCCCCAGGATTCCCCACGAGTGGGTGGATTTGGATTTGTTGTGACCCCTTCTCCTGCCCCTGGTGAGAAGTGAACTTGCTGGCACACCAGCCCCCTGATAGGACTGCCTGTGGGGAGGTGGGCTGTTCAGGTGACTCTGGGGACTGTTGACACTTCTCCATGTCTGCCACATGCCTCATGTGACTCAGGGACCCCGTGTCCCACCTGTGCAATGACAGAGCTGAACAGGGCTGTGGGTGGGCTGGATTCTCAGGTAGAGCTGACCTGAGATGCATGGGGCCCAGCCCATTGAGCTGGGCGGTCTTCCTGCTTTGCCCCAAGCTTGGCAGGACAGACTGGTTTTGCTGGGAACCAGGGGTGTCTGGGCTCTGCTGGACAGACAGGCTGTGGTGAGTATGCTGAAGGGCACAGGGAGACCAGGCAGTAGGAGGCTGGGCATGGGGGCATAAAGAAGAGGCTCCAGACCCCAGCCCTGCATGTCCTCACACAGGAAGTTTATGAGTCTTGGGGACAGTCTCACAGTGCAGCTGTGCACATCCCCCCCACCATATACCCCAAACACTGGCCTCTGAGTTCTGGGCTGCTGGTGTCTGTGACACAGGCCAGGGTATATGGAGGCACTACAGGCTTGCCCAAGGTCCTGGCAGGTTTGGGTGCTCTGAAAGCCCCTAAGTGTCACCTTCTTTGGGGTGGGGTGCCATAGCAACCTCCAGGAGGCCCCTGTGGCCATGTGCTAGGATGGGAGCTTAGCTGACCCAACCCAGCTTCTCTGGGGGAGCCCCCTTCCCAGGCTAAGCTCCACAGCTGTCAGGGCCTGGGCCTGCCTTGGGCCTAAAGTGGCCCTGGGGTTGTCCTCTCAGAGGGCAGAGGAGCCGGGGTTCCAGAATCCCGGGGAAGGAGAGTGGGCCATTTGCCAGCCTTTGCATTTGTTAGCTGGGGCACGCATGGTGATAGCTGGCTGTCATGGGCGGGAGGGCCTAGCAGTGCCCCCACCTGTGTCCCCTGGCCTGAGGTGACTGAGCTTTCCATCTGCAGGGGTGAACGAGTCGCCGCTGATGACCTGGGGGGAGGTCGAAAACACTCCCTTGAGAGTTGAAGGATCTGAAACCCCCTATGTGGACAGGACGCCAGGGCCAGCCTTCAAGGTGGGTCACGGGGAGGGGAGCTCAGATGGGACCCTGAGTAGACACCTGGTCTTCAGAGCACTTGCAGCTGGGTGCACAGAGGACGGTCTAGCTGCCACCGGTCAAAGCAGAGCCATCTGAAGGGCCAGACTGTGCTCCAGGCTGCACACCTGCACACCACTGCACTTCTCAATAAGACCAGGGCTCTGAGGACAGGTGTTGGGTGGAGGGAGGGACTCGGGTGTGGGGCCAGGGCACCAAAGGCATGGCCCTCTGAGCCTGCAGGCTGGTGGGCTGTGAAGGGCCCCAGAACCCCAGAGTTCCGTGGGATGTGGTTTGTGTCCTCAGAAGAATTGCGTGCTTGCAGAGGGAGGCCTCTGGCTGCATGTAGAGGGGAGCATGAACCAGGAGGCAACAGTCTTATAGCACTTGTCAAAGTGGGGCTCGTGAGGCCTGGAGCAGGTGTGGCAGGGAAGCTGGCTGCTAGGTGGTTTGTGAAGATGGGGTGGCCTCGGATGACCCCAGAGAGGCTTTGAGAAGGCAAGGCATTCTGGTCTGTACACAGCTTGTTGGGGAAACTGAGTGACTGGCGTAGTTTGGAATAGGAAGGAAGAAAAGTCGCTGGAAACTGGGAGCATGCAGTCCTATTCTCAGGGTGCTGGGCCAGCACTCCCAACCTGGAGTGCTAGGAGATCGCAGGAGGCAGAGGTCAGTGTTGTTGCAGAGAGCAAAGGGCGCGGGGTTGCATCATCTGCTTTGAAACCCCGAAGGGTCAGGCATGGAACTTAGAATTAATGTAGGTCTGCTGCGTGGGGAGCTGGGTTCGAGGTTGTCTTGAACCGATCCCGCTAAACACTCGCAGCGTGTAAATGCAACAGGAAAAGAGATCTCACTCAGTGTAGCAGCAGAAATTTAGAGCAATACTTTTAACAATGTCTTAGCTTTTGTAAAGGAACCACCAGCTAGTGCTGCAGGCTCGCATAAGGAAAATCAGAGGGTGTGGGCCGCAGCATGGGGCCTCCCCAGCGTATCTCCGCTCGCGTTCCGAGAGGGAATGCACATCCACACAGACTGTGTGTAGACGATTTTGGCACCTCGGTTCTTAAATTTGGGACACAAGGATAACCAGGAAAAACTGGAGAGAGGAGTGCCGTCAGGCTTTCAGGCACGCTGCAGGTATGGGGGTGTCAGAAGTCCGCCCCGGTCCTGGGGCCTACCAGGCAGCAGGAAGAGCTTCTGAACAAACCTCAGTCCAAGTCTGAATTCAGGGTATGTGAGAGACGACTGTTCAGATTGTGCTGAGAAGTAGGGTATTTGGACATAAAGTGCCTGATACGGCCGAACGAGTTCCCTCAGTGGAAGAGTTAAGCATAGAAAGCAATAAATGTAAACAAGGAGAAGAAAATAGTAGTCAATATTTAACCTGATGTTAAGGTAGGAAGGAGTGAGGTAAAGAGAGACGGTCACAAAGGAAGCAGGGAGTAGATAATACTATACGAAGAGGTCGATTTAAGTACAGCGAAAAATCCCGTGGTAATTAACTCTGAAAGCAAGTAACTGAGAAGGCATTTGTGTGGCAGAGCTTAACGGAACTGATGGGGATAAAACTGAGGAAACAAACAAGCACTTGAATAGGAAAATAGGACAAGGATCCATTTCGGGAACTTCTGGAAAGAAATACAGAAGGTCAATGGAGGTTGAAGTCAGCAAGTGATTTACTCCCATAATCAGAGGGAAGCAGATTCAAGCAAGACCCCCTTTCTTCCCTAAAAGACTGCTGGAGGTTCACAGGTCAGCAGTGCTGGCTTGCAGGGAGCCACGAGGACAGGAGGGAGACCCGGGCCCTGGGTGGATGGGCAGTTCAGGCGAGGTGGTCGGGGGCTTTCGGGGGATTTTTAGGGAGGTGGCCATGGGTTTTGAGGATCATGGGACGCCACGGGAGAGAGGGGTGCTGCAGCAACAAGGGACTGGCTGGCTCAGTGTGCGGCCTTGTAGATCCTGGAGCCTGGCCGCAGGGAGCGGCTGGGGCTGAAGATGGCCAACGAGGCCGCCGCCAAGAACCGGGCCAAGAAGCAGGAGGCCTTGAGGAGAGTGACGGAGAACCTGGCCAGGTGAGAAGTGCCTGCCCCGCATGGGTGGGGGTCTCTCCCTGTTCCTGCTTGGCCCCACCCCCTGCAGTGTGGATACACGGTGTGCAGGGCAGGCCAGGGGTTCTGTGGTAGGTCCTGTGGCAGCTTCTCTGGTCCAGGGCGTGGCCTGTATGAACCAGGATGCAGGGCCCCTCTCTGTCTTTTCCTTCTTCAGCTGCCTCCTTGGCACATCCCTAAGAGGCGCCTTGGGGCCCCTTGTTCCGCTATGAGCTCCTGTCAGCCGTGTGGAAACAGGTGTATCGTTCTCCTTGGAGAGAGCTGGGGTTCATCCCAGCCCCACGTCCAAGGGCAACACCACCCCTTGACCTTAAGTTTGGCTGCAGAGCTGTGTGCCGGGCCGTCGGGTGTCCTTAACCTGTAATGACCACACATCTCCCAACTATCTTTGTGGGGCCATGGGAAGCCCCACTGCTGGCAGTGCCCGGCTGGGCCTCATGGTGCCTCTTTCACCCACCCCTTCCACCCCAGCCTCACCCCCAAAGGCCTGAGCCCAGCCATGTCCCCAGCCCTGCAGCGCCTTGTGAGCAGGACGGCCAGCAAGTACACAGACCGGGCGCTGCGGGCCAGCTACACCCCGTCTCCAGCACGCTCGACCCACCTCAAGACCCCAGCTGGTGGGCCTCAGACCCCCACGAGCACACCGGCTCCTGGCTCTGCGGCACGCACCCCCCTCAGCCAGGACCCAGCCTCCATCACGGACAACCTGCTGCAGCTCCCTGCCCGGCGCAAAGCCTCAGACTTCTTCTAGTTCCAGGCCCGGGCCGGGCCTGTGGAAGCTCTGTGGAGCCTGCAGGGCAGCTGCCCACTCCGCAGAGGACTCCGGCCTCCTGGGGACCCAGGCTCGGGCCATAAATGGTGACTGTCCCGGGAACCACAGAAAAGATGCCATGCCTTGGCCAGGCTGGCACAAAACTTGCCCCCACGGCCCTTGAGGTGTATCCCAGGGCCTCACTGATACTGTTTTCTATCGAAGCCTTGCCTGTTTCTATCTAGCCGTCATTAAAGAGCACCTAGCACAGTCTGGCAGGACCGTCTGTCCGGCCCGCTCTGCACAGGCCTTAGGCTGCCCTCGTGCCCACATCGCAGTCTCAGGACTGCAGGCTTCCCTGGGAAGAAGCTTCTGGGTGAGGTGAACTTGGAAGTCCAGGATGCCTTTCTTGCCACTACCTGCATTGCTTCTGTGGCCCCCCTGGGGTTTGGAACCTGCCTTCTGCACTGAGCTCACAGCACGTTGGGCCCTGCTTCCCAAGTTCTGTCCCTTTGAGGGAAGGAGAGAGCCCTTGAAAGTTGTGCCCCTCAGGTTCTCCTGGGGCCCTGGGTTCAGGTCTGTAGCCTCCCCAGCCGGGCCTGGCCTGCGTGGTTTGCTGGTGACAGGGTTGCGTGGGTCTGGTGTGTCAGACCACACATCACGTGTCGCACCTTCAAAGTGGCCTCAACGTCACCTTCTTCAAGCACCTGGTCTCCAGCTCAGGTGGGGCAGGGCTGTCTCTCTTCCTGCACTTCCGTCTCCCCGTGCTCCAGGCACCACCTTCCCTACGCTGCTGAGTCACCAGCAAGAGCTGTGGGTAACAGTAACCTGGGCCACAGTGTCAAAAAGCAATGGGGCCAGGTTCCACACAGACCCAAGAGTGCTATGTGCACCACAGGCCACGTTTGCCCATGACCTTGAGGGCTTTGGTGCCCGACTCTAGGAGGCCTGGGCCAGCCACTTCACATGAAGGTGGGATGTCCAAGCTGGCTCCCAGATGGGTCTCTTCAGGCCTTAAGTGGGGTCAGGTCGTGCCCTCTGAGGGGCTTGCACTGCCCAAGGAGACACCCTGGAGTCTGCTCAGACCAGAGTTTTTCTTGCTTCGAGCATACCGAGCCCTGCCCTGGCCATTGTCTTAGGTTGTCCTGCATGGATCCTCGCCCCCTCTGTGAGTGCCGTGTTCCCTGGAGGCTGGCGTGGGGCCAGTCACCTGCCTAGGCACCCACTAGTCTGTGCATGACTGTGAGTTTCCAGGGGGCCAAGCCCCAGCCAAGCCCTGTAACTTACCAGGGGGCTGGGACTGGGCTCAGCGGGTGGGACCGGGACCAGGACCGCCCGGGGATCAGGAAAGTGTGGCCCTTTGTGCTCTTCTCCCATAGAGTAAGGGGGGAAGCATGGACCAGAGCAGCATGGAGGCAGAGACATCTGAGTGGATGTGAGATGCAGAGGGAGATGCTGTCCAGGCAAGGCCACTTAAGGCCAAGCGCTGGGCCCCCCTGAGCACTGGCTGGTGTATGGGGAGGACAGGAAGGGTTGGGGAGGGCGTGGGTGAGAGAGGTCTGGGCTGGGGCTGTTCTGGCAAAGGAAAGAGCACTCAAGGGGCCAAGGTCACTGATCTCAACTGCAAGAATGGAGGGAACAGAGTACATGGAGAAAGGGGCTGTGTGAGGGAGAGGGTTGGGGTCAGGGTCAGGGTGGATTGCTCCTGAGCCAGAGAGACCCTGGAGGCGCTGGGCCCGGGGTGGGTCAGCAGGAGACGGTGGGGGGCTGGCTGTGAGCTGCGGCTGAGGTCGTCTTGCACACAGGGCCTCGCCATGAGTCTGCCTGTGCCTGAGCACCAGTCCCTGCACCCTTTTGCTGGAGACCCCTGCGCCGCAGGGAGGGTGGTTGGCTGAGTCCTAGAGAAAAAGACTCCTCACGGGGCACTCTTGATGCTTGTATACACTTTGTGGTTTATTTGGTGGTCAGTAATTAATGTCTTTGCTACTAAGTGGAAGAAAGCTAATAGAACGTAATCAAAATAGTGGTTTAATTGACGGATTTTACTTGTTCCTTGCACCTGTGCCTTCTTCAGCTCCTACTGCCTGTTTAGTTTATGTGGGTGCACGCTATGCACCATGCCCCCCGGGCCCTCAGCACCGCTAGGTGCTCGCTTTCCCCACCTCGGCTCCAGTGACATGATGATCTTTTGCCTTGGAGGCCTCGGCCAGCCTGTCCTCCATCCTGTCCTCGTTCTCGGGCACCACCAGCAGCCGGTGCTGGGTTTTGGTCCCCAGCTTGTGGTCCGGCCGGTGCTCGGGCCGGTGCTCAGGCCGCGAGCCTGGCCGGGTGTCCAGTTTGCCCTCGGTCCGGTACTTGCCCTCACCCTCCCTCTTGAAGGAGGCAGAAGACATGGCTTTGGGCTTGGGGGGCTGCAGCCACGAGTGGCTGAGGATCTCGTCGATGTGCAGCCGCCGGTTGACGTCTGGCTGCAGCATGCGGTAGATGAGGTCCTTGCACTCGCCCGTCAGGTTCTTGGAGCGGGGGAAGTCCACGCGGTGCTCCTTCTGGATGTGCAGCATCTTCTTGATGTCGGAGTCGTCGTAGGGCATGGAGCCACAGACCATGATGAAGAGGATCACGCCCAGGCTCCAGATGTCGTACACCTTGGGCTGGTAGGGGATGCCCTGCAGCACCTCGGGGGCCGCGTATGCCGCCGACCCGCAGAAGGTCTTGCTGAGGATGATGCGGCCGCTGCTGTCCCGCAGGCAGCGCTTGGAGAAGCCGAAGTCGGACAGCTTGATGTTGAAGTCCTTGTCGAGGAGGAGGTTCTCGCACTTGAGATCTCGGTGGACGACGTCCAGGTCATGGCAGTACTTGACGGCCGAGGAGAGCTGGCGGAACATCTTACGAGCCACGTCCTCATGCAGCGCTCCCCGACACTTGATGAACTCGAGGAGGTCGCCCTGGACCCCGAGCTCCATGACGATGTAGATGCGCCCGTCAGAGGTCTCAAAGATCTCGTAGGTCTTGATGATGGAGCGGTGGTTGACGGTTGCCAGGATGTCCATCTCCCGAGGAAGGAATCTCTCCACGAAGTCGGTGGGCGTCTTCTTGCGGTCGATGATCTTGACCGCCACATTGAACTTGAGGCGCTCGGAGTAGGCAGATTTGACTTTTGCGTACGAGCCCTTGCCAAGATTGATGCCCACGATGTAACCCTTCTTCCTTAGGACCGCGGCATCGTCCATGGTGCCAGGAGCGGCTGGCGCCGCTGCACTCTACATCCCCTCCCCACGTGGGCCAGCGGGCATTGTCCTCATTTACACTGTGGGGAGCCGTCTGGCTGGGCTGGGCCTGGACTTGGAGGGGCGGAACGCTCAGCATTGTCCCCGTGTGACTTCAGCATGTGAAGTCATAAAGCCAGCCTGCCGGGAGTAGGGACTGAGCTGGGGGAAACGGGGCCCCTGGAACCCCGTAATCCAGGCTGACCTGGCAGGAGTGCCTACTCCCCGCCCCCTGGAAGGAAGCCAACACCCCAGACTGCGGTAACCCTCCCTGTTCCTCCTCCTCGATGTGGCTTCCTTGTCATGAGTCAGGCCTGAGGGAGGGCCACCCAGGTCAAGCCCTAGTGCCGGCCCCATGCCCATTTCCTTCTCCTGGCTGTGCGGACTGACCCTGCATTGGTCCATGCCCCACCAGGGCTGATTTCCCGCAGCTTCTTTGGGGCGTGAAGAAAACCCTCTCTAGGACTTGTGTCCTTGGAGCTGGTGGTGCCTGGGAGGAATGGCGCTGGTCTGGCCAGCCTTGTGAACGAGAGCAGCTCTTGTTCAGGGTAGAAGGGTGGGCAGAGGAGTGCCGCTGCGGCACGTGTGGGGTGGGAGGGCCGGCAGCGCCCTGGGCCCCAGACGCAGATGCGTGTTCCCAGGGCTGGGGCCTGCCTGGAGGACGGGCCAGGCCTCAGTCAGGTAGAGGAGGCGTCCAGGCAGGGAAAAGCCTGGGAGAGGCGATGGCTTGTTCTGAGAATTGCTGAGTCTCACAGTCTGGAGGGAGGGTGGAGGAGAAGGGAAGTGGCTGGCAGACATTGCAGGGCCTGGGGCCAGAAGAGCCATGAGCCAAGTCACATTGTAAGATGGTCCCTGGCAGAGTGCCTAGAGCATGGGCTTCGGGGTGAGTGGAGGCCAGTGCCTTTGACCAGATGAGAGGAGGCTGGCCCGCGGTGGGCCTGAAGGGATTGGACGGCAGAGAGACAGAGAGTCTGGTGCACTGACCCCTGAGTGGGCAGGACCTTGGTCAGAGCTTTGGTGCTGAGGGTCCTGGTAAGAGCAGGCTCGGGGAGGAGGAGGGGGTCCTGAATTATGTCACTCTGGACCTTTGTGAGGAGTGGGCATGTTGTGGTCTGGTGGACCCCTGGCGTTGGCATCTCTCAAGCTGTTTTGCACCTGAAAGCAATGTGAAAACCCTTGTGTTTTCGCTTTAGGAAGTGTGGCATCTTCTGTGTGTCTCCTTAGCTACTTTAGAAGCCCTGCTGCTCATTTGTTCCCCATCCCAGGCACCTTGTGCCCGCACGTGGACGTGCCATATGCTCAGTGTTCAGGGGAGTGGGGGAGGAGGAGGAGGCCTGCGTGTGGGAGGTCGGGAGGGGAGGGGAGGGAGGAGCCAGTGTGCAGAGGATCTGTAGGGCCCCGCCAGGTTGATGAGGGGCGGGACATGCCAGGCAGACGTGTGAGCACACCTGGGGCACAGGGCGCTCCCTGCGTCTGGGGGTTCATGTGGAAGATCTCCAGGGCGGGGCAGCCAGAGTCCGGATGCCAGGGAGTGACTGCTCTCCAGCAGCCACGGCCTCCCTGAGGCCTGCTGCTGGCTCTTTGGAACTTCTGTTGCAGTAGCTTTGGCCTGATGCCTGTTCTCTCCTGGGATGTCTGGCAGAAATGACCAGAACTTCATTCCTTTGCATCCCACAAGGGGCTGGCTGTGAGGATTTGCAGGCCAGGACCCAGGAGCATGACAGTCTCCTCTGCCGTCCTGCACTCCCGAATGTTCTATCTGGGGCACCCCCCTGCACATCTGCCTTTTTGGCTGTCTCTGCCGACCCACCCACTTTCCCCTTTCTTGTAGCTTCTGCTTCCTCATACTCTGCCCTTGCCTGGGACCGTGTGGCCTCTTTGGTTGTCGGGGGACACGGTTGAGGAGGCACGAGGTGAGCTGCTGGGGTGGGGCGAGGTGGCTTCACCCCACACACGCATGCCGAGGCAGGCCCTCCTGGTATGTTCAGGCCGGGAAGTGTCCCATTGGACCTGTGGTCTCCGGGGGGTACGCCCAGCCTGTGGCCCTGCACGTGGGAGACCTGCAGACTCTGGGAAGGCGCCTTCCCTCTGAGTTTCGGCTTCCTCCATTTCTCCACTCACCCTATAGGCATTGGAGGGTTGGTTTCAGATGCTGGGGTTCACTGATGAACTAGATAGGACCCATGCCTTTCCTAAAGCCCAGAGGACAGGGAGCTTCTGTGTCCCACTAACAGCGCAAATGCCTAGTGGTGGCTGTGCCATGACATGGGAACCCAGGGCTGTGAGGGAAAAACTGGGACTGGATTTGGGGAGCTTGGGAGGGCTGAGGCCTGAGGCGTTCGCTACATGGAGGGGGACGAGGCCATGGTGAGGATCTTGATCCTAGAGCCTTGGGGAGGGTCACTGAAGGGCCCAAGCCAGGGCTGACCACAGGAGTGGCCTAAAATGTGAGACTTCAGTCACCTGGGCCACCACGCTGTGCTGTGTGATCTCAGGCAGTTGCCCACCCTCTCTGAGCTATCTCTCCACCTGTAAAGCACACAGTAGATGCTCCTTTGTGGGGCCCCTCCTGCCCAGGCTTGCCTTCCGGCTAGGCTATGGCGAGTTGCTCCCAGACCCTCTTGCCGCATATTGCCCGCGGCCCCGATGACCACAACAAGGCACAGGTGACCAAGGCGAGGATGTTCATGAGCTTCTCAGGATGTCCTCACTCCAGCCAACCCCGTGGGCTCTGGAATTGTACTCCGCCACCGGATGATCTGCATGATGCTGAATTCCTGGGGCCCCTGGGGAAAATTGGGGGCTCCTCCAGTATTACCCAGGGCCTGTTCTGCGCCTGGACCTCGGCACTCGCAGGCCTGCCCCAGCAGTGCTCATAGTGGCAGGCTGCCAAGCTCGGAAGGCTTTGTGGAGGCTATGGCGCCTTGGCTGCTCCTGGAGCCACAGGTAAGGTCTGCAGGGATGCATCTACAAGCGTGATTATAGCACGTGTGTGTAGGGGGTATGGGGATGAGGGAGAGGGCTGGGAGGCCAGGAGGAGGCCAGGGCTGGGATGCCAAGGCCGGGCACTGGGATCCTTTCCGAGAGCAGGGGGCTCTGGACTGTATGCAGGAGGAAGGCACTGGCCACTGGGGGAGTCCTGGGGCGAGTAGAGGCCTTGGTGGTAGCTGCACTGTGTGTTCACGACAGACACCCAGGGGCACGGAGACAGGAAGACCTAGAATGTGTGAAGGTGGCTGTGGGGAGGGCAGGAGCCAAGCAGAGTGGTGGAGTGGATGTGCAGAAGGGTACAAAGAGAGGGGCTGGGGCAGTCACTGGACCTCACATCTCCTGAGGCCTGGAGTTGGGGTCTTTCCAAGACACCGACATGGGCAGAGGAGGGTAAGTCTGAAGATGCTTGTCCTCTTGATGTGTCAAACCTGCAGGTCCACATGAAGTTGTCCAGAATTGAGTGCAAAGCAGGAAGAGAAAGGGGCTCCCATGGCTGAGGTGAGAGGGACCACCCTGAGAATGACACAGGTGGGCCGCACAGGGCACGACAGCCAGCGATGCTAAATTCAGGGCTGCTCCTTCTAAAGGACACCGATGGCTGCAGGGTACAGGCATGCATTTTGAGCGCACCTGTCCTCTCCTTGCCAATGTCCACTTATCCACTCTGGCATGGAGCACCGCCACTGGGGTCAGACTGGGACTAGAGCGGAATGGGATGCAGTCGAGACCACACAGTGACTGCGGGACATGCGGGCTGGGTGAGACTGGGCCATCCAGCGCCCCACCACCACCACTTCTCCTGGGCAGGGGGGGTGACCACAGGCAGGATGACTCAGGGCATGTCCAGAACTGGGTGCTAGCTGGCCATGGGGGAACCTTGGTGGACAGAATGAAAGAAAGGAGTTGACTACCAGGGTGGGGAACTCAAGAGGGGCTGAGAGGCTGGTCCACCTGTCCCCTGCAGGCCCCTTCCCCACTGGCAGCCATTGGAGGCAGTGGCACTGGGATGTTGAGGGCCCAGATCCTCAGCCCCAACTTCAGAGGAGCCCCCGCCTCCTGTCCCTCTGCTGCAGGCTTCCCCCTTGACCCCTTGCCCTTCCTGATCCTGTCCTCTCTGTGCCCCCTTCCCCTTCCCAGCACTGCACTCATGGCCTCCCTCTTGAAACAGTGACTTCCTCGCTCATCTCTCTACCCTGGTCCAGGGCCTGAGGTTACAGTCAGGGCTGGGCACACGGGGATGTATTTTCCCAAACTGGAGGTGAAATGTGGTGCGATCTGAGAGTTGGGAGCCGGAGGGGGTGGGTAGTGCAGGATCCTCTCCTTGGATGACCACAGTCAGCTGGGGCAAAGACATTCACCCTGGGGTTTGCACTATTATAGTGATTTATTGTTTCTTTAGCCATGTGGGTTACCAAGTTCAAAGGGAGGGAGAAGAAACTGAGGAAAATAGTGGCTCATCCAGGACAGTCTTCCTACTTTGGCTTGTCCCTTGGTTTCTTTGGAGCTCAGGCTCAAAGCCATGAGCTCTGCTTCATCCCCTGCTGGCCCCCTGGGCCAAGAGAGGCTCGCTAGGTGTGTATCTCTGAGGGCTGTGGGAGGGCCTCTTCCTCTGTCTCCCTGCCAGCCAGCTCTCCATTGAGGCCCGTAGTGTCTGATTGCCTTGACACCGGCACTTGCAACGTCTCCTCCTCATCGGGTTTTGGCTCAGACTGTGTCTCGGGCCACGCCTCCTCCTGGGGCTCCAGCTTGGTGGCAGACTTTTTGTCAGGGGTCTCAGGGGTCCGCGAGGGCTCAGGGCCCCGGGAGCTCTCGCCCTCCTCGTTGATGGCCGCAGAGAACAGGCCCGGTGCCTTGGGCTGCAGCCACGAGTGGCTGAGGATCTCGTCGATGTGCAGCCGCCGGTTGATGTCCGGCTGCAGGATGCGGTAGATGAGGTCCTTGCACTCGCCTGTCAGGCGCTTGGAGCGGGGGAAGTTGACGCGATGCTCCTTCTGGAGCCTCAGCATCTTCTTGATGTTGGTGTCGTCGTAGGGCATGGAGCCACAGACCATGATGAAGAGGATCACGCCCAGGCTCCAGATGTCGTACACCTTGGGCTGGTAGGGGATGCCCTGCAGCACCTCGGGGGCCGCGTACGCTGCCGACCCGCAGAAGGTCTTGCTGAGGATGATGCGGCTGCCGCCGTCCCCGCAGGCAGCGCTTGGAGAAGCCGAAGTCGGACAGCTTGATGTTGAAGTCCTTGTCGAGGAGGAGGTTCTCGCACTTGAGATCTCGGTGGACGATGTCCAGGTCATGGCAGTACTTGATGGCCAAGGAGAGCTGGTGGAACTTCTTGCGAGCATCATCCTCTTGCAGGGCTCCCCGGGTTTTGATGAACTCGAGGAGGTCACCCTGGACCCCGAGCTCCATGACGATGTAGACCTTGCCGTCTGATGTCTCAAAGATCTCGTAGGTCTTGATGATGGAGCGGTGGTTTAGTATGGGCAAAATCTCAATTTCCCGGGGAAGGAATTTCTCCAAGAAGTCCGTGGGGGCTTTCTTGCGGTCGATGATCTTGACCGCCACGTTGAACTTCAGGCGCTCAGAGTAAGCGGATTTGACTTTTGCGTACGAGCCCTCTCCCAAATTTATCCCCATGATGTAGCCTCGTCGCTTGAGGATGGCAGAGTCGTCCATGGTGCTGGGAGCGCCCAATGCCTCTGAGGCTGCTGTCTACATCCCTGCAGGACATGGGCCAGCGGCGTCCTCATTTACACTGTGGACTGAGAGTCCTCTGGGCTGGCCGGCCCTGCTATCCCTGCCTCCTAGAGGCCAAGACTCTGGGGTGGAACGTTCAGCATTGTCCCCCCAGGTGACTTCAGTGGGTGAAGTCATAAAGGAGGAGTGCCCTGGGGGGATGAGGCTCTGGCCTGAGCCACTTGGACTTGGAACTCTGGAAGGCCAGCCAGGGGGCTGGAGTGGACCAAAGGCCAGTGGAGAGTGGCCTTCCACTTGGCTGAGACCCGAGATAGGAGGGGGCTGTGGGGAACACATTGGTCTGCTCGTGCTTCTAAACAAGGAGCCAGGCCTCCTTGTGGGGTTGATTATTTCGACATGGGGCCTCCCAGGAAATCCAGGTTGGATGGTCATATTAGTCTGAGTCCCGGCAGGAAACAAAAGACATACTCAAGTTAGGGCAGTCTGAGGAAAGTTTAATAAAGTCATCTTATTTACAAAGGTGGGAGTGGAGTGTTGGGTACTCCAGACCCCTGGAAGAAGGGAAGGTTGGTCACTGGAATCTGGGAAGAGTGTAGAGGCAGTGACTCCAGAGGGAGGGAGCTGGGGAAAAATATCCCTGACCTCTTTTCCCTCCCTTCATCCCTAGAGGTCCTTGGTGATGTCCACACAGGCAGGCTGCAGGCTGTGCAGGAGGACCAAAGGTAGAGGTGGATCAGGAGGGGCAAAGACTCTTGGCCCAGCGGTGATTGTAATTTCGGAAGCCAGGGCTTTGCCTTCTCCCTGCACGGTTTGGCTGGACTTTTCACCTCCCTGTCCTACTCTCGCCACCTGAACTTTTGCTGGCCTGCTTCTCCCAACAGTGGCTCTGCAGGGGGACAGCTGGCTGGGATATCTGCTCTTAGCTGTGAGTTCCCTCCCTGGGGTCTGCCCAGCCTGTAACCCTGTCTGGGCTCCCTGGGCATATTAAAGTTTGGGCCTAGATCCCTTTGAGTGCAGCAGCTGCTCCTGGGAATGCTCCCTGAGGACAATGCAAGCAGCCAGGGCAGTGTTGGACAGGGACCACTGTTTCTGCTAGCTGTGGGGCCCCTCGGTTGTGACAGGCCCTTTGTCTAGCACCTGAGGGAGCAGAGGCAGGCAGGTCTGGCCTAGCCTTGGGTTTTATCTCAGCCATCTCCACTTGGAGGGAGTGGGTACCTCTCTCAGGGACCCCGAATGTCATAGGCTGGAATCCTGGGACATTCAGGATTATGCCTTGAAGGGACTTGGGAGGACGGCTCCTGGGGAGTAAGCCAGTGGGGCTGGAGGTGGGCCAAGCTAAAATGGGTCCCGTTTTCTCTGCTCCCATCTTCACCCTCTTCCCCAGCCCTGACACCGTGCCAGGCCTCGTGTGCATGGCTGGTGGTCCTTCCATTGGACAGCTTGCTCCTCTCCTAGTGGGACACTCCATCTGCTGTGTTCTCTTCCACAGTCACACTGTTCCCTGACAGGTGTGAGGCCAGCCCTGGGAGCATGGTCTCCTCAACCTTTCCTCACTGCAGATGTAGCCTGCTGTGGCAGCAGCTGTGCCCAACATTCCTTCCTCCTCCTCCCACCAGGCAGGGCTCTTCCTTCAGAGGCCAGCTTTGCTCCACAGTCTAAGATCTAGGTTTCCCTTTCTCAGACATTCCGGTAGGCTATTTCCTCATCTGAAACATTTTCAGTAGTGTGTGCTGGGGAAGCCACACCTGCCTGTTTCTTACAGGGTGGATCCTCCATGCCCCCATCTTCCCACTTCCTCAAAGCTTGTCTGGGTTCCTCCCGTTTTCCTCATCTCTTTTCCGCAGCGGTTCTGCCTTTACAGAACCACTTTAGGGAGTACTCTTGGGCCGCTGACCAGACCTGGGCCCGCAGGTATGCGGGGTGTGGCGATCCCTCGTACCCCAGGGTCCCGCTTCACTCTGGTCCACCTCGGCTCCCTGTCCCTCCCCTCTTCCTTCACGCTCCGCCCCCCTGGGCTGCTCCCCGCCCCTCCGCTCCCCACCTCATCGGTCCCACTGCGCCTCGCCCCTTTCTGTATCCGTCATCTTGGCCGGGTTACCCCTCCCCCACCTCCCCTGCCCGGCGCGTCCCGCCCTGGGATCCTCGCCCTCCGTAGGCCCTACCGTCCAGGCTCCACCCCCGAGTCCCACCTCCCCGCTTAACCAATGGCACACTTAACTCCTTATAGTCCCGCCCGCCCGTCGGGCCCGCCTCTCAGTCCCCGCCCCCCACCGTTCCAGCCTCAGGCCTCGCCCCTTTGGGGTACAACCGCCCAGGCTCCGCCCCCCGCCCGGCCAAGGGTCCGCACGCATTGGGAGCGTGCAGGCCCCGCCCCCCACCTCGGCATTCATTGGTCGGCGCCGGCGGCGCGGGCGGGGGGTGGCGCGGAGCTGAGCAGGACGGCCGCCATCTTGCGCGGAGCCGGAGTCGGAACCCGGGACTGAGGCCGAGAGTGCGCGCGAGCCCGCGGCCCAGTTTAGCGGCGGTTTAGCCGGAGCCTTCTCCCGCCGCCCTTCCGCGCCCGGCCTCTGACCCTCAGCCCGGCCCGATCCCCTGACCCTCAGCCCGGCCCAGTCCCCTGACCCTCAGCCCGGCCCGGTCCGGCCTCCCCGCGGGGTCACGCGGCCGCCCCGGGGACGATGAACGGAGGATAAATGGTGCCCAAGGCAGACAGCGGTGCCTTCTTGCTGCTCTTCCTGCTCGTGCTCACCGTCACCGAGCCGCTGCGGCCAGGTGCGCGGCGCGGTGGGCGCGGTGTGTGGGGGCGGGGCGGGGCAGGGCGGGCAGTGTGCGGGGCCGGGGTCGCCCGAGGAGTTCCTCCACTGGGCGGGGCCGCGCCCCGGAGGGCGCCGGTGAAGGCCTGCCCCCGGGCTGCCGCGCCCCCCGCCCGGGACCGTGCTCCTCGCCCAGGACTGTGCCGAGAGTTTACCCGGGCTCAGAGCTCCTCGTACATCATGGAACTTTGTTCTCGAGGGATGTTACCTTTGGATCCGTGTCCGTGGAGCGCTGCGTGCCTTGAGATTGACGGAAGCGAGAGTGATGTGCGGGGCCCGACCCAACTTCTGGGGCCTGGGAGTTTTCTGGCCAAGGAGCTGCGCCCCTGGGGCGCGCCCACCTTGCCCAGCGGCTGAGGTCAGGGTGGGGTGCGGGGGTCGAGAGAGCAGCTTGTGGAGGCGCTTTGGTTTCCCATGTTTTCCCTCAGTAGTGGTTTGGTGCCAGCGTCTCAGCCCTGGAAGCTCCTCGGCTGGAAAGCGGTAGCCGTGTCGCTTATTCTCACTCAGTGAGGTGTTGCAGTTGAGAACTACTCAGTTCAGAGACCGGCCCGCGGAGGTACTAGGAGTCCGCCAAGCATCGCACGCAGGAAGCAAGCTTCCTGGGGCAGAGACTGGTGCTGCGGCCGGGTCTCTGCGGTCGGAGCTTGGACATTGCCCAGGCACTCAGGAGTGTTACTTGAATGTGATAATTAAATGCTTTTGGAACTCCCTCGGAGCTTGTGTTTTTATAAGTAAGCTTGCGGTGGGGAATCAGAATCATGGCAACTGGAAGATCCTGGATAATTTTCATTTCTACCTGTTTCTTGTGTACCCCCTCCTCCATTGAACTGCAACCAAAAAATCCAATCCCCGTGTGCAGGGTGGGTTTATCCATCAAGCACAGGAGGCCTGGTGCTGGGGACCCACAGTGAATGCTTTTAGTGGTCTTCTTTTAAAACCAGCAAGGAAAAAACCCTGACCTTTTAGGTCAAAGAAAATGTTATAATATACACATACAGATTTATTGTCTTTATACCGATGCAGTTGGAAGTAAGATTCTTAATATTTTTTTATGGAGCAAGGGGCCCATGGAGGCAGAAGTGTCCAGGGCCCTTGTCTGTGAGATCTGTCGGCTCTCTCTGTGTAAAGGCAGGCAGAGGGGCGAAGTGGTGTGCCACTCTCCATAATGCCTCAGCCAGGGCTCTCACCGCAGACATTACACACCTCTCTGCCTCTGTCATCCTTACGGAGTACTGTCTCCTCCCCAGTGTTTACTTGGTGGCCAAGGCCCTGGGCCAGTGCTCAACCTGGAGTCATTCCAGTGATGCTTCTTTGGGCTCCCTGAGTAGGGCTGGTTGTTAGCTGCTTCTGATGGCTCTCTGGGCAGCAGGGTGACTGGGGTGGCCGTAGTAGGAGTGGAAGCCAGATAAAGGCTACCTTTGAAGGGAGTACTGAATGGGCTCTTGAGGACCAGAGCCAATGGATTTATGGCTTCTTGTGATTAAGTTCTTTAGAGAACATGTCTGCATCTGTAGAGAGGTGAGACATCATTCTGTTCTGGCTCTCAGGTCCCAGTTTTGCCTATCAGTCCTTCAGGTGGCCTCTGAGGGACCAAGCCGCACATCATGCTTGTCTTCCTTGGGGTGCCTCTGGTCCCAGGTCCAGCATTTCCTGCTGGGATGATAGAGGTGACTAATGTCCCCAGCTCTCTTTCCTTCTCTGTCCATGTATCCTGCCAACTGGCCAGCAACAATTCAGAAAGAGTTTTCAAGTGCTCACTGTCTGCCTACCACTAGGGATGCTCAAATAAACTGAATAAACCCCTTTCTCTAGGAGTGCCCTTTAGGTATGGAAGCAGAAACTCGATGTAAATCAGGTCATTGAGTATGGGGGCTTAGAGGTAGGCAGCAGAGGTGGAGGGCCAGTCATTTGTACCTGTGAAGCAGGGGAGGGCTTCACAGAAGACCTCACACTTAGGTCTGAGTTGGGGCAGGGAGGTGGCTCTGGTTGTGGCAGCGAAGTTATGCTTTGCATTCCATGACTTTCCGGATCAGAACTTTGCAGTGGCTCCTGGTGGTATCTTGAGTTGCTCTGCAAAACCCCGGGGTGGGCGGGGTGAGGGGGGGCTCCAGTTGCTTCCCTGATTTTGGCTGGGCAGCAAGGGCAGGTCTTAACTCAGGGTCAGAAGTTCTCCTTGGGTGCTTGTATGTGCTCTGTGTCCTTAGAGGCAGGGGTCTGCTGGCTGGTGCTTGTGAAGGATGGCTTCCGTGGTCTTAACCTGCATTCTTCTGTCAGAGTCCCAGCTTAGACCTGTACTTGGGTGTGAGGAGGGCATCAGGCAGAACCTGCTTCCCAGGAGGGAGGGACTCCTTGAGGACCAGGGCCAGGCCACCTTTGGCTCCTCTCTGGTGCAGAGGTGTGAGGCCTTTCACAGAGTGGGGGCAACAAGAGAGCTTTTGGCAAAGTCTCTTTTAAATGCATGTTTGATGTTCGTTTATTGAGGATGTGTTACATGCCAGGTGCTGTTCTAATGTGTACTAACATGTGCATTGCTTAACTCTCAAGTGGCCCCTGTGAGGTAGATGACTGCTATTACCCCATTTTAGAGATAGGGAAACAACCACAGAGAGCTCATGAAACTAAGTGGCTAGATGAGACTTCAGCCTCAGATGTTGGCTTGTGTTCCCATCATGTGCCCTTGGCTGAGGCTCTGTCTACCCCAGCTGTGTACCTCCTGCCCTGGCCACCCTTAACCCCAGCTGTGGAACTCCAGGACACATCTCTTCCCGTGGTTCAGACCCAGTGGTTCTCCAGGTGAGGGCGCAAACTCTGTTTCATCTAAACGCTCTGATCTGAGGGATAGAACCAGCCGTCCCCTCAAATCCCTTTTGTGGTTAGCCACAATGACCAGCGGTGGTGTGTGCTATATCTCCCGCCTGGGGCGGGTAGGTTGGAGACCTCTGCTGAGGGGCAGCAAACATGGAGGGACTTTTGGGGAGCCAGTGACCATGGTATCATTTCATTGGCCTTTTCTCCATGTATGCAGGTAACGCAGCAGCAATTGCTGATTCTGAAAGTGTTTTTCTAGCTTCAATTATGATAGAAAATCATGCAATGGTGTTAGCCACAGTTCAGTCTAGGGTGACCCCACCATACATAGCTGAAAACACATTTGACTTCTCCAAATGAGCCCTGGCCCAGCCCTGTAAAAAGGCTTGTGTTAATGAGGCTGCCTGATGAGGTGGCTGGACTGGAAGCTGTCTTTGTACTGTTGGGAAAGCTGGCTGGAAGAGGCAAATGAGTTGCCTAAGGTCACACGCTGGACATAGCTGGGATTCAAACCCAGGTGAGTTGGTTCCGAGTTCAGGGTTTTTCCCCTTCGTCATTAGGGACCCAGAGGGGCCTGCTGTCTGTGGAGGACTGGTAAATTTTCGGTGAACGGACTAGTGGCTGCAGCACCTTGATTCTGGAGCAGCACTTGAGTTAGTGAATAGGAAGAGTGTGGCTGTTTTACAGGCACACGTGGCTGAAGCTCATAGGAGTAGCTGGGAAGTTGAACCTGCAGCTGGGCTTGGAGGCGCTGAGTTCTGAGCTCTTGCCTTCACAGCCCCCCTCCCCATAACACTGCAGAACGTGTTCTGCTGGCTGATTGCGCTTTCAGCTTAACAATTTCATTCTTTTTATTTGGAAAGTAGGGTTAACACACTTTCCAACCTCACTAGCTAGCTAATGAATTTTTTTTAACATATAAAGAAAATTTGGAAATAATTTCAAAATTACAGAAAAGTTGCAGGAACAAAATTCATGCAAAGAACACCTGCATATCCTCTACCCAGACTTACCTGTTGTTAGCATTTTAGCTCATCAACCTTATCCCTCATGTGTGCATGTGAGTATGTATGTATACACACACATAATCTATCTTCTGAACCATTTGAGAGTGAGTGGGCCTTTCCCCCTGAACACTTTGGCCACTGCAGAGAGCAGGAGGAAGGTCCTGGTACCTGGAGCCCCTGGGAGATGAATGGGGATGCCTCCCCGCCCTGTAACAGGCCCTCACCACCACCTGCTGTGTACTGGGCACTGTCACCAACTCCCACCTGCTGTGTGCCAGGCACTGTCGCCACGGGAAAGAATTGAGGGCACAGGAAGCGCTGTGGTTAAAGCTCCGGTTGGCCCAGGTGGCAGCGAGTCAGGTTATTGTTTCAGTTGGTCGTTCTGGTCTTAGGAGTGGAAAATGTGCTGCTGTTGCACACTTCGCCAGACAGGTCTGCACCATCTTGCCACTGTTAAGCTGCGCCTTCCCTCTTCCTCTGGCCCACATTGCTCTTGCCTGCAACCTTCCTTGGTCCTGCTTCCCAGGCTAGCTAACCAGCGCTTTTCTCACCTCTCCCCCGCCCTGGGCAGTCTGGCTGCACTGAGGCTTGTCCTCCTCTTAGCCATCACAGCAAGTGATCTAATTCTCTGCCCTCCCTGCCTGGATGATCTCTTACCTCTGTTCCTCTGCCTCCCTTGGTACTTGGCATAGGGAAACATTGGTAGTTTCGTGACTCTGGGTGGAATGTATCAGTGACAACACATAGGACCTAGTAGATAGAAAGGGATTGATTAAATGTCTTTTCTTTGGTACACTGCCAGATTGTTCCCTCATCCCAGGTGCTATTGTATTGGGGGTGCTGAGAAGTTGGTGAGTGGTCCCTTCCTCTTCCAGTCTGCAGAGTGGGTCAGTAATCCCGAGAACCCAATATTGGGCCAACACTTTGCCAGAATGATGGGTGGGCTCAAAGTATGGTTATTCTGTGATAGCTATATTTTTGTTTCTGGTGTGATTTACCAATTGACTTTGGGTGTTTAGTGACAGTTAGTCACATCTTGTCCTGCTTCCAAGCTGGGCTGTGTGTTCCATCCATGTGGACATGGTTGCCTTGACAGGGCAAGTCCAGGGGAGGGTGAATGGCCTGTGGGCCATGGTTGGAGCACCGTGAGCTGCAGACCCAAAGTGTCCTGGGGCTTCTGGGCATCGACCTGGGAGGGAGGAAAGCCCGGGTCTGGTTTTGCTTCACACGAGCTTTTTGGAGAAGGAGTGGCCGTGGTTTAGAACACGGTGAGTCCGGTGTGGTGGGTTAAGAGCATGGACCCTTAGAGCTGCATGGCTGGGCATCAGAGTCCACTTAGTGCTGCCCACTCTCTGACTGTTCTGAGCCTCAATTTCCTCATCTGTAACACAGACATAGTAGAACATACATCAGAGAGATGCCGTGAGAATTAAAATCAGTAGGTATAGAGCTCTAACATGTCTGACAAAAAGACCATTCATGTTAGCTCCGAATGGACCTTAGAGAGTGTAGGGACCCCCCCTTGAAAGTCTGGGTGCATGGGTGTGCATGCATAAGGGCATGTTTCTTGGGAGAGAGCCCCCACCTGGGAGGCAGCAGAGCAAAGTGGCTTTGAGCCTGTCTGACGCACAGTGAGTGCTAAATGAGTCTAGCCATTCCCATGGTCTGAGAGGGGGTGTATGTGGCTTCCTAGAGCCCCCAAAACAGCCACAGTGCTTTGGACAGGGCTAGGATTGTTCATACTGACACGTTTTATTCTTTGTCACGTTCATGTTGTGTCCCGTGGGCCTAGTTTGGCACAGAGTGGGCACTCAGAAATCAGTTATTGAGCAAATGCACAAATGGCTATTTATATTTTGACATAAAGAGCAACAGCTCCCTTAGCCAGCGGGCCTCGCAGCTGCCCCTGGTGGGGGTGGTGAGGACGAGGGCCTTGTGGCCGCCTGCAAGAACGCCTTTGGAGGACCCGGGTGTTTGGTGGGGTGGGGAGGGCCTGCAGAGCCAGCTGGCCTGGGCCTCACACTGCGGGGAGCTTGCTCCTGTTGGGGGAGCTGGGCTGCGAAGTGAGAGCGGGTGAAGACTTTCTCACTAATGTTCTCGTGATGTTCACCAGCTACCCGGCCTGGGTTGGGGGGCTGTGCAGGAAGCCTTTGGCGTCAGTAGGCGGGGCTTCCTCTCTAATGGACTTGCTGGGCACCGAGGCTTGGGCACCGGACTTCCCCCTGCAGCAGGACCTGGCTTGCCTTTCCCTGGGCCATTGCACAGCATAAGCTTTGCTTGAGAGCTGGCGGATACAAGAACTGCCAAACTTGCCTTTTGGCTTTCTCCCTCTTCTCTACTTGGGCTGGTCATTGTCCCTAGTCTATTCCCCTGCCCCCTCCAGTCTCTCTCTGTAGGCTGGCTTCCAGATCCCTGGCAGCCAGCCATCAGTTTGGTCACTTTGTTGTCTGTCTGACCTCAGCTGCTGACTACTCTGTGTTGGACATTAGAGCTCTGGTGGGTATGCTGTACAAACAGAGCCTTCAGGTGTCCACCCTGTTCTTCCCTGTGTTGGAAGCCTTGTTTCCTAGGGGACCTTCCATAGGAGTTTATGGCTGTGGAGAAGATTGCTTTGGGCTCCCTGAGGCACTGGACAAGGCAGGGGCCACTGCAGAGGGCATCCGAGAGGGTCTGCTGGGAGATGGGATGTTCTAGGACCCCCAGTGCCTGGACTGACATCAGGTCTCCTGATGCAGAGGCCTTTTGAGTACTACTGGCTGCTTCCTAGGGTCTCTGGGTCAATTAATTTATCCCTGGCTTTGTGGTCTTAACAAGGCAGAGAGGACTGAAAGGGATGAGGTTCATTTAGGGCCAAGGCAGGCTTGTGCTGCAACCCTCAGTGGTTTGTTGTCCACTCCTTTAGATTCTCCCTCCACCCCATCAGTGCAGGTGGGATGCACATGCAGAATGATGTCATGAGCCACAGTGAAAGCCCAGGACAGTTTGGAAAAATGATGTTGATTTTTAAAAAATATTTACAAAAATTTCATACATGGAATATTTTACATAAGTGGAATTATACTTTTTATATAATTTATTGAGTTTTTCAGTTGACAGTGTTCTGGAGATTGTTGTAGGCTAGCACACATAGCTGTACTTTTTTTTTTCTTTTTAAAAAGATTTTGTGAGAACTTTCCTCAGTCTTCTTTTGTTTTGTCTGTGGGGTCTGGTTCTGGGAGAGGCCTCTTACCTAAACTTTTCATCAATCAGAAGCTGCAGTTTAATGAGATTTACAGTTAGAGATGGCGTGGCCAATAGGCTGGGGGACCTAACTCCTAAAAATACATAGGCAGTACTTCCAAGTGGCTGTTCCCAGACCCTCATGTATTTGTCTCAGTCTAAAGCTAGACCTGCAACAAGTACAGGTTGGGCTTCTGGTTTTCACATATATTTATGCTATAACTCAAATTTGTGTGCTTATTTATCTAAATGGCATAATTTCACCAAGGATAATTTAGAATTAGAGTGGCCATTTAGGGGAACATTGACATCAGCAAAATTATTCAGTTTAGAGGTCCCTTAAGGGCAAAAATGAAACCAAATTCCAAAGATCCAATGGTCAGCATTTTTTTATTGGTATGAGGAAGCTTAATTCTAAAAAGAATTAAGATTTCAAAATACCTTCCTTCAAAGGGAGGCAGAGGGATACTTCATTCTTTAAAAACAAAAGCAAAAACAAAAAAGCTTTCTACTTTGGGAACGTGCATACATACAGAAAAGTTTGCAGAGTTCACCTAGATTCACCAATTAACATTTGACTCACCATATATTTGTGTGCATATGTGAGCATGGGCATGTGTGTACAGATAAATTTTGTATTTATAGGGGGAGCTATTTGAACTAAGTTGCAGGCATCTTGACCCTTCATTTCTAAGTCCCTCAGTGTGTATTTCCTAAGAACAAGGCCATTGTCTTACCAGCACAGTATAGTTATCAAATTTAGGAAGTTTAACATTGATGCAGTGCTGTTAACCATGTTCCCATTTTGCCAGTTGTACCATTACAACATATTTTCCCAAGCCAGGATCCAACCTGGGGTCATGTATTGCATTTAATTTTGATGTCTGTTTAATCTTTCAAAATCTGGAACAGCTTCCTGTCTGTCTTTCATGTTACCAACTTGTGAAAAAGTACAGGCAGTCATTTTATAGACTATTTCTCATTTTGGGTTTATCAGATTGTTTCCTTATGATCCAGTTCAATTGATGCATTTTTGGCAGGTGTGATCCCCCAGATGGTTGAGTCCCCCTCAGTGTGTGCATCTGGAAGCACTGCCCATCAGTTTGTCCTGGGAATAGCAATATTAAGCTTCATCACGTGGTAGGGTGGCATTGGCTACCTTTCTCTGGGGAAAGGTGCCCTTCCCCCTTTGTGATTGGCAAGTACTTGGTAGGGAGATAGCCTTGACCATTGTTTTTCAGCATCCATTAATGATTCTTGCCTGAATCAGTTACCACTGTGATGATTGCTAAATGGTGACTTTCTCTTACTTTTTCTTTTAGTAGTAGTCTACTATAAAAGAGAGCTGCTCTTCGTTTTCATTTTTTACTGTCAGTGTGGATTTGTGGACTCTTCTTTCTTTTCAATTGTTATAGTCTGTTATTGTCATGATTAATTTTGATACTTATATTGTAATTAATATATTACAAAGGGAAACCCCTTTAGGCTGGCTTCTGCATCCTTCTGATATGTCCTCATCCATTTCGAATATTCCTTATTACCAGGCTAATCTTGTATCTTTCCTGCCCCAGGGATTTTTCCATGGAACACTGGTTCCTTTTAGTGGGAGATGGTATTTAGAAGCCAAGATTTTGGTGCTAGGTGTGTTCATTGCTACTAGGATGTTGCTGTTACCAGGCCTTTCAGTCCGGCTGGGAGGTGTGTGTGTGTGTGTGTGTGTGTGTTTCTGTGCATATGTGTGTCTGTGTGTCTCTTTTTGTGTAAGTTCACACTGTGTCTTTTTGTTCCAACCCAGCATTATGGGATCTTGCCTTCTTTCCCTGTTTCATATTTGTATCTGCCTTTTTCTACAATGAGAGCTCTGGCTTCCAACATCAGTAGATTTACTTATTTGCTTAGTCCTACTGTGTGGGCAGAATAGTGTCAGAAGTGCGACACCCATTACCACTACCAACAGCAAACCAACTAAGTACAATTTTGGATTTTTTTTTTTTTTTTGGCAGCTCTTTTGTCCATGTACTGGGTCCAAAAGCTATTTGGATTAATTTTTTTCTCTCTCTTCCTTGTGTTTGTTATACAGTTAGGTTCAAAACTGTGTTGATTTGGGGGCACCTGGCAGGCTTAGTTGGTAGAGTGAGCAACTCTTGATCTCAGGGTCTTGAGTTCAAGCCCCATGTTGGGCATGGAGCCTAGTTGAAATTAAAAAACAAAACAAAACAAAAAACCCCAACTGCTGATTTGAAACCACCTTTACTAAATAAAGAGTATTGAGAGAGGTAATTTTTAGAATCTCATTATAACAAGCTTCTACTTCATCACACTAATCAGTAAGGAAACATCTCCTTTTTGAATAGGTTGTATTTTCCTGCGTAAATTAAAAATCATTTTTATGACTAGATATTTATAATTTTAACAGGTCAGCTCATTAGTGTAAATTGCTATTTGCTTAAGATATTTTTTCCAATTTTGTTTCTCTGGTTTGAAGAGAATTATGTATGTTGAATAAATGACCACTCAGCATCAGTAAAGAGAAAGCACATTAATAAGTGCTGTTAGTTATTTTTTAATTTTGTTAACCTTAAAGTCTTCTGATAGAGCATATTAGAAATTACTTTATAATACTAATTACAGTGTGGTGTCCTGGATTGGATCCTGGAACAGGAAAAGGACATAAGTGGAACAACCAGTGGAATTCCAATAGGCTGAATTCAGTTCATAGAAAGGTATCGTTAGTTTCCTAATTATGCCAAATGTGCCATGGTAGAGTGTAGTGTAAGATATTAACAACCGGGAAACTGGGTGAGGGCATATGGGAACTTTTCTGTAAACCTAAATTATTCCGTAGTCGAAAGTTCATTTGAAAAGTTATTTTGTAATAGTTGAATGTTTAAAAATGAGTTATTTTTCATTTCTAAGAATCCTGAGACCTTGTTATCCTAGTTTTGTCAGTGACAATTTTGTCAGTGCAATTTTGGCAAGTCACTTTCTAATTTCAGCTTCTGCTTTGGGAAAATAAGTGGAGGGTTTAGATGTCTGGGGTCATGTGAGCTCAAGTTTGTTTAATAAGCTCCCAGTTCCACCATCCTCCCCATGGTGTGTGCCATGCTCTGATAGTCTCTGGGGTGTGTGGTGATATGGGGGGGCTGTCTGGAGGTGGGGATGAGCTTGGCCAGAAGTTTGGGCATAGATGGGCACATGCTTTATCTGACAGTCCTATTTGGGAGGGAGGCAGGTGGTAGGTCTGTTTTAGTAATTGGGATGCCAAGGCTCAGAGAGGATAATTACCTTGCTTGGTGGCATCACTTGGCTTTTAAGTAGAAGAAGCAGAAACTGGAAACTGAAGATTGCTATCTTGAGCCGGTGCTCTGCCTCTTGTGCCATGATTCCAAAATAAGATGAAAGAGCTGCATGGCTGTGTGGGACTGCGAGATAGATGCATCACCACCTGGCGCCCACCTGTGAAGGAAGAGGCACCTTCCCAGGGCTCATGGCTTCCGGCTCCACCAGCATCTTGTGTGGACACTGATGCTGTCACAGCTCTTTGGACCTGGCTGACCAATTCTGGGAGTTAGTGTTTTAGCAGCCTCCCCTGCTCACCTCAGCACCCTCTGATTGCCATCAAGAAAACGCGGACATTTTAAGAAGCTTAGAAGTCTTGTTAATAATCTTACCTGTCACCTCCTTGTGGATTTTGAACCATGTGGCTATATTATCCCTTAAGAAGCATTAATAAAAGTTGATGATCAGAACAAGGTATTTAAAACATTGCATATAACTAGGGGCGCCTGGGTGGCACAGCGGTTGGGCGTCTGCCTTCGGTTTAGGGCGTGATCCCGGCGTTGTGGGATCGAGCCCCACATCGGGCTCCTCCGCTATGAGCCTGCTTCTTCCTCTCCCACTCCCCCTACTTGTGTTCCCTCTGTCTCTGGCTGTCTCTATCTCTGTCAAATAAATAAATAAAATCTTTAAAAAAAAATAAAACATTTCATATAACTAAATGTAAAAATGGTAATAGTCTTAAAAACCTAAAAGTAACCTCAAAAATGATTAGGACACACAATAAGACAATGTTATAAAATTCTGTCTAGTTGCTGTTGTGTTTTTCTCCTTTGTAATTGTAGTGTGAGGTGTGATGCCCTTTTTATAGAGGCAGGTACTTACATCAACCTTTTTCAGATGAAGAAACAGCTTGGAAGAATAAGTGACTTGCCCAGAGTCACCCAGTTTGTACGTGGTGGAGCCAGTATGTGAAGCCTGGGCAAGCTAGAGCTCACGCTCTGATACTGCACAGCTTCAGTAGGTGCTCGGCTCTTTTGGCCTCTGCTCCCTCTCCTCTCTTTGCTCCTGACTTTTCAGCTTGAACTTTCCTGCCCACCCGCTTTTCTTGTCGTCTTCCCATGGCCTTGGCCACTGGTGTCACGGTGCTAACCCCCCATCTCACCTGCCCATGGCTGTGTCCTCGCAAATGTCCTTCAGGGAGCCTCACGCTCGGCTTGCCGGGAGCCAAAGGCATCCCTCCTGGCCTGGTCCTGTACTTTTGGCCTTGGTTCTTGGCTGCTGTTGGTGTTGTCATTATCATCATCACCACCATTCTTCTGCTACCCCACCCCCCCATTTCTGAGCATCATGCACTCTGCTGAGCACTAGGTGTGCAGTAGCTTAGTGAACCCTAATGATAACCCTACTTTTAGACAGAGTTTTGTGATGTGTTGAATCCTACTCTTGATTTTGGTTCTGAAATAAGTGTGTGAAATGAAACTTTCAGGCTGTCATTGTAATCTTTGAGTATTTTTAAAAGAGGCTCACTAATGAACTGTATGCTTATGTGAGCTCCGTGTGGGTTCATGCAGGTGTCAGAGCTTTGCCTCTGCTGAGCTAACCTCAGGGAGGAGCTGGGGCAAATCTTCTGATGACTGGGCCTTAGTGTCCATCTCCTTTTATTTATTTATTTATTTATTTATTTATTTATTTATTTATTTTTAAAGATTTTATTTATTTATTTGGCAGAGATAGAGACAGCCAGCGAGAGAGGGAACACAAGCAGG
>NC_048231.1:43846790-43928617 GCF_002007445.2 Ailuropoda melanoleuca
AGGCAGACGCTTAACCGCTGTGCCACCCAGGCGCCCCAGTGTCCATCTCCTTTTAGAGTGCCTCAGGCTTACAGGCCTGTTTTCTTGCAGGAGTTTATTCGGTGTTAATATTTCCCTTGTGACTTTAAAATCCCTCTGTGTCTTGTCTGTGCTTGTGAGGGTTAGGTACAGCCCACTGTCACCTCATTGTACATATCGGAAACTGGCCCCGGGAGGGATATGAGGAGACCTCATCTTGTTTTCTCTAAGTGGGGATCGTAATAAAACTGACCTCAGAGGATTGTTAACTGGATCCCGGGAAACAAAGTTTAGGTTGGTTGGTTGTTTTTTTAAATTTTCAAGTTGTGGGGGCGCCTGGGTGGCACAGCGGTTAAGCGTCTGCCTTCGGCTCAGGGCGTGATCCCGGCGTTATGGGATCGAGCCCCACATCAGGCTCCTCTGCTGTGAGCCTGCTTCTTCCTCTCCCACTCCCCCTGCTTGTGTTCCCTCTCTCACTGGCTGTCTCTATCTCTGTCAAATAAATAAATAAAATCTTTAAAAAAAAAAAAAAATTTTCAAGTTGTGGTAAAGAACATAATATATACCATCTTAACCATTTTTAAGTGTACAGTAGTGTTAATGAAATGCACCCTGTTGGGCAATGGATCTTGAACTTTTTCATCTTGCAAAACTGGAACTCATTAACCCACTGAACAACAACTTCCCTTTTCCTCCCCCCACCCAGCTTATGGCATTCCATTTTCTGAGAGTTTGACTACTTAGAAACCTCATATAAGTGGGGAATCATGCAGTATTTGTCTTTCTGTAATTGGTTTATTTCACATAGCATAATGTCTTCAAGGCTCATCCAGGTTGTAGTATAGAGAATTTCCTTCTTAAGGTTGAATAATATTAAACTGTATGAATATACCACATTTTCTTTATCCATTCATCTGAGTCATCTAAGAGGCTTCTGCCTCTTGACCATTGTAAATAATGCTGCTGTGAACATGGGTGTGCAAATATCTCTTTAAGGTCCCGTTTTCAGTTCTTTTGGGTATATATCCAGAATTGGGATTGCTGAATCATATGGTAATTTTATTTTTAATTCACTGTGGAACCTCCATACTGTTTTCCATGGTGACTGCACCATTTTACAATCCTACCAGTTGCGCACAAGGGTTCTAATTTCTCTGTATTCTTGCCAACACTTGTTATTTTTCCTCCCTCCCTCCCGCCTGCCTCTTTCTTTTTCTTTCTTTCTTTCTTTCTTTCTCTCTTTCTTTCTTTCTTTCTTTCTTTCTTTCTTTCTTTCTTTCTTTCTTTCTTTCCATTTCTCTAAGGATTAGTGATGTTGAACATCTTGTCATATTCTTGTTGGCTATTTGTATATTTTCTTTGGAGAAATGTCTAACTCACGTCCTTTGCCCATTTTTTTTATTTTTAAAATTTTTATTTATTGGGGGTTGTGCATGCTTGCACATGTGGTGTGGTGGAGGGGCAGAGGGAGAGAGAACTTAAGCAGACTCTGGGCTGAGTGTGGAGTCTGACTCAGGGCTTGATCTCACGACCTGAGCGGGAGCCAAGAGTGAGACACTTAACCAACTGCACCACCTAGGTGCCCCCCTTTGCCCATTTTTAAATTGGATTGTGTGTATTTTTGTTGTTAAATTGTAGGAATTTTTTTTTAAAGATTTTATTTATTTATTTGACAGAGATAGAGACAGCCAGCGAGAGAGGGAACACAAGCAAGGGGAGTGGGAGAGGAAGAAGCAGGCTCATAGCAGAGGAGCCTGATGTGGGGCTCGATCCCATAACGCCAGGATCACGCCCTGAGCCGAAGGCAGACGCTTAACCGCTGTGCCACCCAGGTGCCCCAAATTGTAGGAATTCTTTATATATGCTGGATACTAATCTCATCAGATACATGATTTGTAATTTTTTTTTCATTCTGTAGGTTGTCTTTTCACTTTGTTATTTCTTTAAGTTTGATGTAGTTCTTTTGTTTACTCTTGCTTTTGTTGCCTAGTCTTATGGTATCATATCCAAGAAATCATTTCTAAATTATACGCTCTTAAGTGAGAGTTTATTTCAGGGCTCTCTGTTCTGTTTCATTGGCCTATATATCTGTGTTGTTGCCAGTAGCATGCTGTTTTGATTACTGGAATTTTGTGATATGTTTTGTAATAGGGAAGTGTGAGGCCTCCAACTTTGTTTTTCTTCCTCAGGATTGTTTTGGCTATTCAGGGTCATTTGAGATTCCATATTAATTTTAGGATAGATTTTTCTATTTTGGCAAAAAAAAAAAAAGTCATTGGCATTTTGATAAAGATTGCATTGAATCTGTAGATTGCTTGGTTCATATTGACGTCTTAAGTCTTCCATTTCATGAACTTGGGATGTCTTTCCATTATTTGTGTCATCTTTAATTTTAGCAGTGTTTTGTAGTTTTTGGTATACTGGTATATCATCTCCTTGGGTAAGATTTATTCTCAAGTATTTTGTTCTTTTTGATGCTCTTGTAAGTAGAATTGTTTTCTTAATTTCCTTTTCAAGTTGTTCTTGTCAATGTATAGAAATACAACTGATTTTTGTGTGTTAATTTTTGTGTCCTATGACTCTGCTGAATTTATTCTAACACTTTTTTGTTTTGGTGGAATCTTCAGATCATGTATTCTGCAAACAGATGTAATTTCACTTTTTCCTTTCCAGTTTGGATGTCTTTTATTTCTTTTTCTTGCCTAATTGTAGAGTGGTTGTGCTATTTTACATTCCCATCAGTATTGTGTAAGAGTTCCAGTGGCTCCACAGTCTCACCAACATTTTATGTTGTCAGACTTTTAAAGTTTAGCCTTTCTATTGTGTAGTAGTACCTCATGTGGTTTTAATTGCCTTTTCCTGTGAGTGATGATGTTGGACATTTTTTTATGTCCTTGTTAGCCATTCATATATTTTCTTTTGAGAAGTTTCTGTTCAAATCTTTTGCCCATTTTTTATGAGATTGTTTGCTCTTTTATTATTTATATTTTTTATTTATTGTAGGAGTTTTTTGTGTATTCCAGATAAAAGATTTTTTTTAAAGGTCTTTTTTTTTTTTTTTTAAATTTATTCGACAGAGATAGAGACAGCCAGAGAGAGGGAACACAAGCAGAGGGAGTGGGAGAGGAAGAAGCAGGCTCATAGCAGAAGAGCCTGATGTGGGGCTCGATCCCATAACGCTGGGATCACGCCCTGAGCCGAAGGCAGACGCTTAACCGCTGTGCCACCCAGGCGCCCCTCCAGATAAAAGATTTTTAAAAAGACTTGTGTGTTGCAAGTGTTTTCTCTTAGTTAGTGACTTACCCATTCATTTGCATAACTGTACTTTTTTCTTTTATATTGTTGTTTATTTTTATTCTTGCTTAACTGTACTTTTAAAAGTATCTGTTTTATTTTTTAACTTAGTACACTAAAATTCCTTTTTGGTATATCATTCTTTGAGCTTTGACAAATGTGTAGGGTCGTCTAACCAATCCCACACAGAAGATGCAGAACACAGTTCCATCACCCCAAAATTCCCTCATGCTGCCACTTTGTAGTCAGCCCCTCTCCCTACCTTGAGGTTTCCACCTCATAACCCCTGGTCTTTTGATGAATTTTAGTTTATAACATTGTTTTCTAATATAGATCATGCTTTTAGAGATGTATGTAAGCGCTTTGCCTAACCCAAGTTCACAAAGATTTTATTATTTTTCTGCCAGAAGTTTTATAGGGTTAGAGTTTACATGTAAGTCTTTGGTCTGTTTTGAGTTAATTTCTGTATCCAATGTGAGGTTCAGTTTTTGATATGTGTATGTCTAGTTGTTCCACCACCACTTGCTGAAGGCTGCTTTTTCCCACTGAATTACCTTTGCATCTTTTTTTTTTTTAAAGATTTTATTTATTTATTTGACAGAGATAGAGACAGCCAGCGAGAGAGGGAACACAAGCAGGGGGTGTGGGAGAGGAAGAAGCAGGCTCATAGCAGAAGAGCCTGATGTGGGGCTCGATCGCATATCGCCAGGATCACGCCCTGAGCCGAAGGCAGACGCCCAACCGCTGTGCCACCCAGGCGCCCCTACCTTTGCATCTTTATCAAAAATCAGTTGGCCACACTTGTGTGGGTCTATTTCTGGGCTCTGTATTTTTCTGTTCCATTGATCTATATATCTTTACCACACTTTCGATCAAAGAAGCTTTAAATTTTGAAGTTCATCAGTTTTTTTCTTTTCCATTTACATTTTCTGTGTTTCTCTAAGAACTCTTTGCTGCCCCAAGGTAGTGAAGATCTTCTGCTTCCTTACTAGACTTTGAGCTCTGTGAAGGCAAAGACCGTGTATTTATCATTCTGCTCTTCTTGCTTTCATCTAGCACAGTGCTGGGCCTGCAAGAGGTACAAGACTGTGCTAACAGTTTTGTCTTAAGGATTTAAATATAATAATGTATTCGAGGCATTTGATACACTGCCTGGCACATGCAAAATGAACACACAAGAAGCTGATCTTGCTCCAGCTGTTTCTCTTGGAATGAACTGGTTATACTCTACTGTGGTTGTCATCGAAATGTGGTCTGAGTGGTGGATGAAACAGCCAATGGATGTTACATCAGATGCGAGATAACTATTACTCCAGCTCTACCCCACCCTCTTGCCCTGGTCTTATTCCCACATTCAAACCCTCCCCCACCCCAACCTCCATAAAATATAGACTGATTGCTGGTTGCTGTTCTTTTCTTCAAAGTGTCATTCATTTAATAGAGATGCTTGGTGAACCTGCCTCTCTCTCCTCTTTCATCTTGTCCAGTCACATCCTTTTCCTTTGGGCCTCCCCCGCCTCTTCTAAGATAACTTACTTTAAGCAGGGCCTTCTTCCCCAAACATCTACTTAAGGAGAAGCTGGAGGACAAGGCAAGGCAAGTGAGCCAGTGTCCCAGTTGGGCAGTATCTGAGGATAGAAGATACAGTAAGTGATGGTCATTTCATCTCCCAGGTGTAGAAAATGCTTGTGACTTGTAAAAAGTAAATACTGAAGTTTGGGCCTTGTCACTTTGTTCTGGTGTGGTGGTTTCTAGCATCAGCCTTGTGACTCTTTGGCTGATAGGAGGAAGTGGCTTCCCCTAGCATGGCAGCCTTTCCCCTAGCATGGCAGCCTTTCCCCTAGCATGGCAGCCTTTCCCCCGTCAGCTGTCACAGCGGAGCTGGGTCACCTGCCTGTCCTGCCAGGCAGGTGAGTGACAGGAGAGCAGGGGATGTCCTCACTCAGACTCAGCAGTCAGATGAGTCTCCCCTCCCATGTGGTGGGCTGACTGAGGGTGATTCTCCTCCTGCCCCAGGGCAATTTGGAAATGGGTTTGGTGTTCATAGTGACTAGGGAGCAACTGGCATTTTGGAAAGCATAGCAAAGAATTTTGGCTGTATTTCAAAACCACAGTATTTTGGTACATACCTGGCCCTGTAGGTCCCTATCCAGCAGTCAGACACTCCTCGTCTCTGGGGTTTGTATTGCTGACCTCCACAGAGGCACTACATTTCATAAGTCCTGTGTTTTTTGTCTTAACAAAGGGAAAATGGGTCAGAATTGGGAAGTTTGGACCCCGCCCTCTGAGGAAGGATGGGTTAGCCACGCCCCAAATCAGAATGCAGCCATCCTGTTGGGGGTGGCTGTGATTCCTGACCTGAGACCTGATTCCCACTCAGTCGAGCTGGTTTTGGGATAGAGATCTGGGCAGAGGAGCCAGAGCCTGCCTTCTGGTTCCTGTTCTGCTGCTGTTGACTTGCCATAGGAACGGAGCAGGCGGGTCAGCCCTTTTGTGAAATGAGCTGACTAGACTAGATGGATTTTCTGATAAATAGAGCAGTTTCTGGCCTTCCTAATTTAAATTTTACTAGTAAAACTTCCATACTGTAGTCTTCATGAGCCACACACATCCCACCCCGCCTTGGATGCTAGGCCCTCACGTGTGAGAATCACGGGGCCAGCTGGTCTCTGAGTGCCTTGCAGTGTTGACATTCAGATACTCTGTCCTTCCTGCTGTAACCCTGATGCCTGCCAGGGCTGAGGAATGCCCAACCCTCCCGTTAACAGCAGCCTTGACTGGGCTTCGCTGCTGAGCCCCATGGCAGGCAGTGCTGTGCAGAAGCCCCAGGTCCAGCGCCCTGCGCGCATCTTCCCTTTCTCCAGGTGGATCCCTCGGAGAGCATGTGCCTCTTCAGAGGGCCTCACAGAATCGTTCCAGGGGGCAGAATACATGAAACTGTTCAGCAGCTGAGGGCAAGGGCTGCCATATTGTGCCAGGAAGCAGGGAGGTTACAGGCAATCTCACTGGTGCCATGAAGTGACAGCCACTGGGAGAGGGGCTGACGGGGTTGCAGGGGTGACCGTAGGGACTGCTGAGCCCCAGGGGTCCCAAGAACCTGAATGGAGGGGTCTTTGGGGGAGGCTGGATGGAGGTGGCCGTTCGCCTCGTGAAAGGACAAATGGCATTTAAAACACTGTAGAGAAGGCAACAAGCTTATAATTTAACCATGGTTTATTCTAGAATGATCTGGGAACCATTCTGAATGCCTGGTAATGCTGTCCTCATCTCCTAGTTCTGCCCTCCCAGAACCATTCTCTGTCCTGCTGCCGATCAGTGTTCTGCTGGAGGTCTCCACTGCCTGCAGCATCCAGCCCTGGAGCCATAGCACATCCCTAGAGGCCAGCTTGCCCCCCAGTGCCTTTTGGTCTTATCTCCTGCTGAGCCCCTGCCACGCAGAGAGCTCCTTTCCTGCTTTGGTTTCACTTGTCCAGGCTGTACCCTTGACCTGTAGGCTTTCCCTGGAGGCTTTCCCTGTGGTCTCTGGTGGTGCACATGCTGCCCATCCTGAGGCCTTGTTCAAGCCCCTTATTCTTATACTCTTACCTGAGGACACAGGTGACTACTTCAGAAGGCCCTTTTAGCAGGTGTGCCCTGTGTTTTGTATGTTAGTGATCTGTGTTGTCAGCAGTGATCTCTGTCCCCTCCTGAGGGTGTCCAGAGCAACGTGCCTGGCCCAAGTTCCAGCCAGGGAACACCAAGTTCCTGACATGGTGCTGGACAGGACCCAGCATCCCACAGGAACGGTTCTCCTAGACCTGTCCTGGCACTTACACAGCAGAGCCTTATTTTCAGATCCTCTTTCCCCTCTGCTGCTGGCGTGTAGTGCGGTGCCAGATAAATATCCCTGTCCCAGTCCTGCCTTTGGTGGGGGTGGAATGAGACCCAGGGACAGCCCCTCTGGGAAGCAGCTCTTGCTCTTTCCAAAGAAGAATGTCTGAGCGGTGTGATGGAGGCTGCACTGCCCACCTGGGAGCAGGTCTGCTAAGAGACTGGGGCCTCCTGGTGCCTGGGCGGGCACTCCAGCAAGGCATGGAGGGCTGTGTCTGAGGGTGCACCTCTGCCCTATGCAGACCCTCGGAGCCGGCTGGGGGCAGTGGGAGGAGATGGGATGCAGTTCTCTCCTGCATTTCCTGGCTGGAGATTTTCGATTTCCAGAGCTTTGTGGCTGTGGATATGTGTGCTTCCGCTCTTCCCTGTCTTCCTCTGTTTCTCTGTGGACAGATGTTAGGAGAAATCAATTCCAAACAATTAAGGCCGCATACTAAATTTCACACAGTAATTTGAGACAGCTCAGCTTACATAATTTAAAATGAGGCCAAGGCTTGCTGACGAAGAAATTGAATCCAGAGAGAGAATCTGTATTGCAGAGGCTTCTAAATTTCTGCAGGCCCCGAATCCTCTAATTCCCAAACGTTGCATGTCTCTGGGGGCTCTGCAAGGTCAAAACCATTTTCATAATAATAGCAAGGGGTGGTTAGCGTCTTTCTCTCATTCTCTCACCAGTGAGCAGTGGCATTGCCAGAGGCCACTTGACATGTGATTGATGGCTAATGGGTTGCGTGCTTGGGATTCTCTCTCCCTTTCTGTCTCTGTCTCTCTTTTTAAAGGATTTTTTTTTAAGCTGTGGTAAAATCCACATAACATAAAATTTACCACTGTAACCATTTTTAAGCATACACTTCAGTGGCAGTAAGTACATTGACACTGCTGTGCCACTGTCCCCACCATCCCTCTCCAGAATTCTTTTCATCTTCCCATACTGAAACTCTATCCCCATTAGACAACAACTCTCCATTCCCCTTCCCCCCAGGCCCTGGTAATCTCTGCATTCCTTTTTGTGTCTGAATTTGACTCCTCTGGGGCACCTCATATAAGTGGAATTGTACAGTATTTGTCCTTTTGTGTCTGGCTTGTTACACTGAGCACAATGTCCTCCAGGTCCATCCTTGCTGTAGCACTTGTCAGAATTTCTTTCCTTTTTATGACCTGATAATATTCCATTGAATAGATATACCACATGTTTATTGATGTTGGTGAATGCTTGGGTTGTTACCACCTTTTGGCTATTGTGAGTAATGCTGCTGTGAGCATCAGTGTACAGGCGTCTGAGTCCCTACCTTCACTCCTTCTGGGCATATAGCTAGGAGTGGAATTGCCAGGTCATATGTGTTTTAACCTTTGAGTGTATGTTTGGGAACCTGGTGTTTACAAAATTCCTTGGTTTTAATTTCTAATACAGTATATGTTTCTGTTACAGTACAGTATACATATACAGTATATGTTGATAGATATAACCCACAGAAACCAAAGATCTTTGGGGTCCTCAGAAATTTCATGTGTGTAAGGGGGTTTGGGAATGAAAATGTTTGAGAACTGCTTAGTGTGAAGTTCTCGTTTTGGTTCCATGGCCTTGCACTTACAGAGTTAGGGCATGGGTTATTTTGAAAAGTGTCAACAATCCCTTGGCTAGGAATGGCCTGCCTGTGTCTCCCATTTGCTAGCCAGGAGATAGGCATCACAAGAAAGGTTTGGGGCAGGCCCCTGGCAAAGCCAGTAGTGGGCAGAGGTTGTGACTACTGTTGAACAACTTCAGATGTGGCAGAAATTGCGCCGGACGCTTTACAAAGGGACTTGAGAGGATATTGAGGAAGAAAAGGAAAAGGAATGTTGATTTGCAGCTTGAATTATGTCAGTAGGACCCAGCAGAATTGCTGGCTGACCTACCAAGCAACTGTGTGTCAGTCCCCGCCACACGAGGCAAGCTCCGTCATGTCCCAGGTCTACCTGCTTTGTTTACCACTCTGGCCCAGGACACTTGCCTGGCACAAAGTGGCGCTTGGTAAATATTTTTTGAATGAGCAATTCACATGTATTAACCAGTGACTCACACACGGGATTGCTGTCAGAAGAGCTCCTGTACTACAGGTGAGTCAGGAAGGGAGAGAACCTTCCCTGGGGATATCAGAGAACTTTTGACACTTTGCTGTAGACTTAAAGGATAGAGGAAGATCTTTGAGCAGTTCGGTTCATCTGACATTGAGTGAGTGGCCCCCTGTGCTGGGTGCTGGGTATGGGGTGGAGGATAAAGATTTATCCCTACGCTTACACTCTAGGACAGGGTTTGGCAAAATCTATAGCTGGCTGCTTTTTAAAAAAAAAAACATGTTTCTGCATGTATCAACAGCTCATTCCTTTTGTTGTGTGTGTGTGAGAGAGAGAGAGAGCACACGAGCATGGGGTGGAGGGTGTAGAGGGAGAAGCAGACTCGCCGCTGAGCAGGGAGCCCGATGCGGGACTGGATGCCAGGACCCTGGGATCATGACCTGAGCTGAAGGCTTGACGCTTAACCAACTGAGCCACCCAGGTGCCCGGCTCATTCCTTTTTATTGCTGAGTAAATAGTCCACTATACTGAGATTTGTTTATCCATTCACTTATTTTGGACATATGGGTTTCTAGCTTTCGGCCGTTACAAATAAAATTACTCTTTGTATGGACATGTAACTTTCATTTCTCTTGGGTAAATGCCTGGAAGTGGAATGACTGGGTCATGTAATAGGTGTATATTCAGCTTTCTACAAAATGTCAAATTGTTTTCCAAAGTAGTTGTACAATTTTACATTCGTACTAGCAATGTAGCAGGGTTCCAGTTACTTCGCATACTTGCCAACACTTGATATCATCATTCTTTTTAATTTTAGCCATTCTAATAAGTATGTAATGGTAGCTCATTATGGTTTTAATTTGCATTTCCTTAATGACTAATGTTGAATATCTTTTATGTGCTTATGTGCCATCTGTGTATCTTCTTTGGTTAAATGTGCTTTAAAATATTTTGCCACTTTAAAATTACGTAGGTTGTTTTATTATTATTGACATTTTAGAGTTCTTTATACTTTTTGGGTACAAGCCCTTTGTCAGATATTTGATTTACAAGTGTTTTCTCATAGTATGTGACTTGTCTTTTAATTCTTTTCATAGTATCTTTGAAGAAGAAAAGTTCTCAATGTTGGTGAAGTCCAGTTTATCAACTTTTTCTTTTATGGATCATGCTTTGGCTGTATGTATCTAGGAAATCTTTGCCTAGCCCAATGTCACAAAGATTTTCTCCTGTGTTTTCTTGTAAGTTTTATAGTTTTAGGTCTATGATCTATTTTGAGTTAGTTTTTGGTACAAGGAATGGATCGAAATTCTTTCTTTCTTTTTTGATGGATATCCACAGTTGTCCCAGGACCATTTGTTGAAGGGACTGTTCTTTCTCCAGGGAATTGCCTTTGTACCTTGGTTATAAATTACCACCACATACATGGGCCTATTTCTAGACTGTACTCTGGTTCCATTGATCTTGATGCTTGTCTTTGATGCTTATGGCATACTATCTTAATTACCGCACCTTTACAGTAATTCTTGAAGTCAAATAGTGTAAATCCTCCAACTTTGTTCTTCCTTTCCAAAGTTGTTTTAGGTATTTTAAGTCCTTTGCATTTTCATTTGAATTTTCGAGTCGGTTTGTCAATTTCTACAAAAAGGCCTGCTGGAATGAATATTGGTGGGATTGCATTGAATCTGTAGATAGATGTGGGTAGAATGGGTATCTTCTTTTTTTTTTTTTTTTAAGATTTATTTATTTATTTTTGAGCAAGAGAGCATGTGAGCAGGGGAAGAGAGAGAGAGAGAGAGAGACAGAATCCTCAAGCAGACTCTCCACTGAGTGGGGAACCCAGTGTGGGGCTCAATTCCAGGACCCTGAGATCATGACCTGAGCTGAAACCAAGAGTCACTCAACCAACTGAGCCACGCTGGTGCCCCTAGAATTGGTATCTTAACGACGTTTGGTCTGTTGATCCATGAACACTTCATATGTCCCCATGGGTTTAGGTCTCTTAGCAATTTCATACTATATTTTCTTATTTATTTCATATATATTTCATATATATTTTGAATGTATAGGACTTGTACATCTGTCATTAGATTTATCCCTAAGTATTTCCTATTTTTTTTTGATGCAGTTGTTAAGGCAATTTTAAATATTTTAATTTCTGGAACAGTTTGTATAGAATTGGTCTCATTTTGGGGCGCCTGGGTTGCACAGTTGGTTGGGCATCCGACTCTTGGTTTCAGCTCCGGTTGTGGTCTTGGGGTTGTGGGATCGAGCCAGCAACAGGCTCCACACTCAGCTCGTGGGGTCTGCTTGGGATTCCCTGGCCACCCCCCTGCCCCACTCCTTCCCCTGCTTGCTCGCTCGTGCACTCTCTCTCAAATAAATAAATAAATAAATAAATAAAATTCTAAGGAAAAAAAGTGTTGGTCTTTTTATTCCTTAAATATGTGGTAGCATTTCCCAGGGAAGCCATCAGGGTCTGGAGTTTTCTTAGGCTTCAACTAAAAATTCAGTTTCTTACGTAGCTATAAGGTTACTCAGGTGTCTGGGCTGCCTTTTTGAGTGAGCTTTGGTAGTTTGTGCTTTTCAAGGAATTTATTTTATCTAAGTTGTTGAACTTACTGATATAAAGTTGTTTGTACTACTGCCTTATTATTTTCCCCTTATTATCCTTTTTAATATCTCTGAAATCCTAGTGATGTCATGACAGTGGTATTTTGTGTTCTTAATTTTTTTCCTGAGTCTTGACTAGAGGTTTATTAATGTTATTAATCTTACAGAAAAACAGCTTTTGTTTTCATTATTTTCTCTAATACTGTTTTGTATATTTCCACTTCAATCTTCATAATTTCTTTTCTACCGTTTGCTTTGGGTTTCATTTGCTTTGCTTTTCTAATTTCTTAAAGAAGAAGCTGAGATTACTGATTCGAGACCTTCTTTTCTGATACAGGAGTTTAATGCAGTACATTTGCCTCTGGGACCTGTTTTAGTTGTGTCCCACAAATTTTCATCAATTTAAAATGCTTTCTAATTTCCCTTTTCATTTCTTCTTTGACCCATAGGCTATTTGGAAGTGTGTCAATTGTTTCCATATAGTTGGGGGATTTTCCAGATATCTTTCTGCCATTGATTTTTAATTTAATTCCGTTGTGGCTAAACAACATACTCTGTATGCTTTGAATCATTATAAATTTATTGGCAATTTGTTTTATGGCCCATAATATTGTCTATTATGGTAAATGTTATATACGCTTATGAAAAGAATGTGTATTCTGCTGTTGTTGGCCAGAGAGTTCTGGAAATGTCGGTTGGTGTTGTTCAGGTTATCTGTATCCTTGCTGATTTCCTGCCTGCTGCTTCTATCAGTAATTGGGAGAGGGGATGGAAATTAGTTGTGAGTTTGTCTATGATAGCAGTTTTTCCTTCATATTTTAAAGCTCTGCTATAGATGCATAAACATTTTAGGATTATTTTGTCTTTTGTCATTATTAAATGACCTTCCTTATTCCTGGTGATATTTGCTCTGAAGTCTACTTTGTGTAATATTAATTTGGCTATTCCTGCTTTCTTTTGATCAGTGTTAGCATGGCGTATCTTTTTCCATTCTTTTATTTTTACCTATGCATGTCCTTTTATAAAGAGGGTTTCTTTTAGACAGTATGTAACTGGGTCTTGTTTTTTTACCTGTGTGAAAATTCTGCTTTGTTTAACTGGGGTGTTTAGATCACCTCATCTATTTATTAATAAGGCAGAATTAATTAAAATCTGCCATTTTGTTGTTTTCTCTTTGTACCATCTGTTTGTTTTCTTTTTCTTTCTGCCTTTTGGATTGAGTGTTTTTATTCCATTTTGTCATCTTCTTTGACTTATTTGTTAGAAACTCTTGAGCTGGCTTTGTGGTATTCATCTTGAACATCCTGCAGCTGACCTTCACATGACAGACTGCTTTACGTATAGTATGAGAGGCTTGAAATGGGGTGCTTCTCCCCTCCCAGCTTTTGTGCTGGCATTGTCGAAGTTCTACTTCCGCAATGTAGGATACATGTTTTTGCTTTAAATAATTCTAGGTTGACTACTTTTTTTGTTTTCAGAACTTCAAAATGTTGCTCCACCATCTTCCAGCTTATATTGTTTCTAACAAGAAATCTGCCGTCATGTTTGTTTGTTTTCCTCTGCGGAATAAGTCTTTTTTCCTCTGGCTACTTTTAAGATTTTCTCTTTATCACTGGTTTTAAGCAATTTGATTGTGATGTGCCTTGGAGTAGTCTTCTTTCTATTTCTTATGTTTGGGGTTCACTGAGTGACTTGGATCTGTGGGGTTTCATCAAATTGGGAAATGTTTTTGTTATTGTTTCTTCAAATATTTTGTCTGTCTCCCCACCCCCCAAGTCTGTGTATCACACAGCTCACAGTTCATTGTTTTCTAGCCTTTCTTTCAGTGTTTTAGAGTATCTGTTGTTGTGGTCAAGTCATTCATTTTTTCCTCTGAAACTGAATCTGTTTGTCTTGTGCCTTGCCGTTTTCATCTCTAGGCAGTGGATTTGCTTCTTTCTTAAAGTCTTCCATGTCTATTGAACATGTTTGATTTTTCCTCTAGCTTCTTGAGCATTTGTGACACAGTTTTAACTTCAACGTCCTTGTCTACTCTGTCATTTGTACCTTTTCTGAGTCAGTTTTGATTGAGTTTCTTTTCATTTTGGTCATAATTTCCTGTTTCTTTGCATGTCTGGTAATTTTTTTATTGAGTGCCAGACTTTGTGAGTTTTGCCTTTTTTGGTTACTGCGTATTTTTGCATTCCTTTTTTTTTTTTTTTAAAGATTTTATTTATTCATTTGACAGAGACAGAGACAGCCAGTGAGAGAGGGAGCACAAGCAGGGGGAGTGGGAGAGGAAGAAGCAGGCTCATAGCGGAGGAGCCTGATGTGGGGCTCGATCCCACAACGCCGGGATCACGCCCTGAGCCGAAGGCAGACGCTTAACCGCTGTGCCACCCAGGCGCCCCATATTTTTTCATTCCTATAAATATTCTCGAGCTTTGTTCTAGGATGTGACTTGGAAACTGTTTGAACCTTTTAGCTGTTGGCTTTTAATTGTTGTTAGGCTGCGTTTAGTCTGGAATTCATTTTTCTCCACTAACAAGACAGGACTCTTCTGAGTACTTGATTCAGTGCCCCACAAGTTATGAGTTTTTCCAGACTGGCTTCTGAGAACAGGCACTGTTTTTGGTCCTGCTGAACTTCGATTATTGTTTCCGTGCTATCCTTTAGGGTGATCTGGGGTAGTTTCCTCACACCACACACTGATCAGTACTCTGCTTCATTCCCTGAGGGGTTCCTTTTTAGATCTCTGGAGTCTTACTTTTGGGCCACTGTCTCTTCTCCAGGACTCTTCAGAGCTGTCCTGTGAGTGCTACCTGCCTTGATTTCCCCCAATTTTTAGCTGCATCCACTTACCTCAAAGAGTCTTCTGCACCCCCTGGCGTCCCTTTCCCTGTTTTGTAGCCTGGAAATGTTCTTGAGGCAGTAAGGCTCACTTCACATGTTCCCTGACTCAGGGATCACTATTCTTTGTTGCTTGATGTCAGTGTCTGGAGAACTGCTGTTTCCTAATATTTTGTCCCTTTTTTTTTCTCCCAGTTGCTTCAGGTGGGCAGTTAAATCTATCCCTATAACTCCATCTTGGCTGGAAGGCTTTATAAAATACACATACAGCATTGTGACTCTTTTGTCCGTGTCACGTATTTACCAAAGGCTTTCCTTATGGTGAGATCGATTGATTGACCACAGTGTGTAGTGGCAGGTGGAGAAGAGTGAACACTGGATTCATGATTCCTTTCCCTGGCCCTTCCTCCCTTCCCTGCCTCAGAGTGGAAGACTCTCAGACATATGCCTGACCCTGGGGGTGATGTGGGTTGTCTCTCCTTGCCGAGCACTCTGAAGAGGCTCTCTGGTGAAGGTATTGATGCGCTGGTACACGATTCCCTGCGTGGCGTCCTGGGGTGGTGGTGTGGGGAGGGCTGAGACCTAGCTTCTATGTCCTGCCTAATTTGGTGGGTTCATCTACCTTGGTTAATTAGAGTGGTGATTGGCTCTGGTTACTTAGACCAGTGATGGGACAGGACTCAGGGGCAGGGATATTTCCTTTTTCTTTCTGGATTTCAGTGGAGTGATTCCAGGACAAGGAAGACCACAGAGTGAGCAGGCCCATAGTAAGAGAGCTCTGTTTGTTTCTTCTTCCTGTGTTATCATGTTAGTGTGCAGGACTTCATCCCTCACACCTCAGTGCTTTTCCTTGGTTCCATGTTTGTCTATGTAGCAGCTGTCACCTCACTTCACAAGTGTGGTTTGAAGGACCAGAGGAAATACTTTTGCCTGTGCGGGTCATTTAGTCTCTCTTAGTCATCGATACCAACTTTGCTGTTGTAGCTCAAAAGCAGCCATGGACTATACATATTTGTGGCCATGTTCCAATAAAACTTTATTTAAAAAACAAGTGGGAAGGGCAGGAGTTGGCCCGAGGACTATGATTTGCCAACCCTGCCTCAATTTAAGTCCTTACTTTATGGAGTTATTTGATTATTTTTGTGTGGTTCCCCCTATTACAATTGCTTCCAGAAACCATTGCCAGTTCTGCCTTGCTTAAAACACAGATCTCATCATGTTACTTACTAACTAAATAACCTCTGGCTCCCTATAACATTCCTAGTAAAGGTCAGAATTATCGTACCCTCAAAGCCTCCACAGTCTGACCCTTTTTATAATTCTGATCTTACCTCTAGTGATTTCCCGTCTGTCAGCTCGCACACCATCTACTTGGCATGTTTTCCTGCCCCGTGATATTTCTGTAAGCTTTACTTTTTCTGGAATGTTTTCTCCCTTCCTATTACATTATATGTGTCCATTGAAACCATCAGCCTGCCTTGGGAACCCTGTTTACATCCCTCCTCCTCTCAGAAGGATCCAGAGCCCCTCAGGTGCAGGCAGTTTCTCCTTCCTTCATGCTGTTTGAGCACTCTGTGGTGCGTCCTCCTCATTTGCTCTTTGTCAGAAACGTGTGTGTGTCTTTCCTGTTGACCCAGAATCCCTCCTGCGGTGGGAGGTATGCCCTCTTGTGACCTCTGTAGTCTAGAGCAGAGCCCGGCTCAGCAGAAACGTGGCAAGTGTGTTTGAGGTGGCACATAAAGAGCGATGTCTTGGGGGTGCATTGCTCTGGGGACTCGTGTTGTGGTGGGCACGGCTCTTGGCTCCTTGTTCGGGCCCACGCGCAGGCCCCTGAGGAGTCGGGCCATGGGCAGGCTGCCCGAGTCAGGCCATGCTGCTGGGCCCGGGCGGCGGCAGGCCTGGCTGTCCCAGGTCTCCACTGCTGCTGCCGCTTCCTCAACGGCCTCTTGCCCTTTGGTTCCACAGAGCTGCGGTGCAACCCTGGGCAGTTTGCCTGTCGCAGCGGCGCCATCCAGTGCATCCCCCTCCCCTGGCAGTGTGACGGCTGGGTGACTTGTGAGGATGAGAGCGACGAAGCCGACTGTCCAGGTGAGTGTGTCGGGCAGGTGGCCTCCTGCAGCCCCGCCTCTCCATTAGAGCTGCGTGATTGTGCTTCCATGGGGGGGGGATGGCGTCCGCTGGAAGCTTCTATTGAGCTGACCCCCTCCCCTCTCTCCTCTCTTTCTTTAAAAATAGATGCTCAACTCAGGCAGATCCCAGAATTTGCAAAGTCGCAGGGTCAGGGCTGGGGTGAGGCAAGAGAGGTGTCCAGGATGCCACGTTTTGGTTGGCACTGCTAACCCTGAGAGCAGCGCCCCTGAAATGTGCCCTCTTGCCTCCTCCTTGCCTGGCTTTGGAGGTAGGTGCTTTCTGAGACTTGGCTAGAATCCTGATGAGGCTCATCAGACTGGCTTTGGCTGTGCCAATCCATCCTGCTCACTCTGTCCTTAGTAATTTTTCACTGGGGGTTTTCTCCTGACAATGCATGGGCTCCTAAAGATATATGCAGATGCCACAGAGAGTCTAAACTTGTTGGTTCTCCACTTGGTTTCTGCCCCAGCACCCTCATGGAGTGTAACACACCTCATGAGTAATGGTGTTCGCTACATCCCTGGTTCTTTGGGTTAGGATGGAAGATGTAGTATCTTGCATTTGCCCGTGCATGTGTGTGTAACACACACAGTAATTTGTTTAAGACCCAGGTGGCACCAATACAGTCCCTAAGAAGAAGGTGTGTTTATTCTACCTTGAGAACCTCAGACCTAATAACTTTTCAGCCTGGCATTTAAATTTCTTGACATTCTGGTTTGGTTCTACTTTACCAACCTGATTTATTGCCATTTTCCCTTTAGCGGCTCAGCTGGGCTGTTTCCTGTGCCCACCCCATGATGAATTTCCTAGTCAAATGCTTCATTCATGCCTTTCTCTTTGCCTGGGATCCTCTTGTTCTGTTTATATGTGGACAGATCTTGCCTGTCCTTCAAAGCTTGGCTCAGATGATACCACAACAAGCAGGCATCTCTGGGCCCTTGGGGTGGAGGTTGTCTTCTGCCAGCCCCTCTTCTCTTTCTCTGACAGCATCTAGAATGGTAATTCTCGGGGCGCCTGGGTGGCTCAGTCATTAAGCGTCTGCCTTCGGCTCAGGGCATGATCCTGGAGTTCTGGGATCGAGCCCCACGTCAGGCTCTTCTGCTGGGAGCCTGCTTCTCCCTCTCCCACTCCCCCTGCTTGTGTTCCCTCTCTCGCTGGCTGTCTCTCTCTCTCTGTCAAATAAATAAAATAAAATCTTTAAAAACAAAACAAAACAAAACAAAAAAAACACAAATACCTCTCTAGAATCCCAGAACTTCAACCACAACATAGTCACACAAAAGGGAATATATTCATTAAAAAAAAAAAAATAGAATGGTAATTTTCACCATAACCTGTGGCCATGCTTGATCTCCTTCCAGACTGTGAGCTCCCGGAAAGCAGGACACCTGTCCTCTTCCTAAGTGTGACCTGGCCTAGGACAGAGGTCCTTTTTAACATTCAGTAAATGGAAGGAGTGTTGTAATTCCTGTGGGTCAGGTACTGAAGAAAAACCAGTTACCTCCAACCATGGGGATCAGGTAGGGTATCAAATACAAGGTGACATTTGAGCTTGGGACAGTTCTTTGAAGGGGGTTCTAAAATAAGAAGCAGAGGTGGTCTGGTCCGACTGTTTGCCTAAAAAGATGGCCTTTAGAGGGGATCCCAATTATACCTTGAGCCTGTTCATTGGATTATACATGTCTCTCATTGAGGTTCTTGCCTTTCCAAATGAGTTTGAATGGTCGCAGCTGGGGCAGAAGGTTCTGGGACAGCCCTGTGTCTGGGAGCCCACCTAAGGAAGGATCCTTAGCTCACAGCCTGGAGAGCATGAACTGCCCTGTGCTCGGGATACTGATACTCCATGTTCTCTCAGCTGAGGACCAGTGGTTGTGCCTGGGAGCTTCCCTGGGTCTGCTTTATGGGATGAGACTTCGTATCCAGCCTCCTAGAGAATATTCTGAAAAAAGAACCGAATGATTCTTTGCTGGCTTTCAAGTGGAAAGATGACTTATTTGCTGATCTCAAAGTGCCTTTTGGGGGACGCCTGGGTGGCTCAGTTGTCAAAATGCCTTTTGGCTTAGCTTTTAAGGTTGTGTGTAATAACTGTGCTGTTGTGTAGGTACTGAAAACAATGGTACGCACTCTAGTTCACCTTGTTCATCTCTCCATCCACTGTAGACTTGATAAACGCAGGAACTTGGTAAAGGCAGAGACTAGATTTGATTTCTCTTCTGGGCCATGTGGTCTGGCACAGGAGGTCACAAGTTGCTCACCCCAAGTGTTAAGATTTGAGGTTACAAAGGTTGCCATGTTTTCTCCCCAAACAGAGAAATAAAGTCTATCCAACAGGAGTCTGGAGTTCTGAGTGGATAGTGTGCTCCCGGCCCTAGCCACTGAGAGCACAGTGATCATGGCAGTGTGCGGAGACTCACGGAGCCCTGATGGGGCCAAGGAGTGTTTGAGGAGGGGTGGGAGGGCTAAGGCGCTGTCAGACCTCCTGGCTCACTCCTGGCCTCCCCTTGTGTCTGGTACCATGTCTGTCCCGTGGTGTAGTGCCACGCCATGATCCAGGTGGGCAATAAGCTTTGATTTCTGATTGTTCCTAAAGCTGGGATTCTGAGAAATGTAAGTTATGAAAATATATGAGGAATAATGTAGTACTTGTTTCTCACTTTCCTGAATCAGTAATTGCTGAAATTTTGTCATATTTTCTTTTTTTAAATTAATTTTTAAAAAACATCATGAATATTTTAAATCCTCGTTAACAATCCCCCCTACCAAAAAATAAAAGAAGAAGAAGAAGAGGAGGAGAAAGAAAAATCTTTGTGTGTGGGGAGGGGAGTGTGGAAATATGAACAGGGAGTTAGCTGGTAACTACCTTTGCCATGGCCTTCCTGTATATGGGGAGAGTTTAAATAAACCTGTGGGAAGCTCTAGCCATGCTTGGTCAAGTTTTTGAACATGGGGTTCAGGACTTCTGGAGAGGGACCATATGAGATTATTTCATTGTCCTCCTGAAAGCCTGCTAAAATTACAGTAAAAGAGTATAGAAGATATAAAAGATAATAAAATGGGAAAGGATGGAACAGTAGACCAGTAATTTCAGCATGTTTTTGGAAGATATGAAATGGGTGGTGTGCTAGATATAGTCTGGGCATTCAATACGTTGCCTGCATTTCCGGGGCTGGAAGGCTGGAGCTTTCTTGCTCAGACCCCGCTGCCAGCAGGCTTTGGCTGTCATTAGCCCCGGAGATCCTTCCCACGAAGTTTGGAAGGTAGAAGGGCGGTGGACTCCTATTCCTCTGGCAGTGGTGTGGGGCGCGTGGGTGAATGAGTACAGCGGCCTCCATAGCCTCCTCTGGCCAGGGCTGCGGAGCAGCTGTGATTGGCAGAGGTTTTCTGTGGTTTCCTGTCCTGTGGACGGCTTCCTGACTCTGGACTACAACTGCAGAGGTGGAATGGAAGGCGAGAGGTGGCTTACTTTTGTGCACACTCCAGCCTCTTCAGTTGTTCTGCAAGTACCTAATGCAAGTATTAAACTCCTTTATTTTTGAAACACTTAGCGTGGTTTCTGTTCTTCTGCCCGAACCATCTTTGATGTAAATGGGAACTAACAAAAAATGTATTAAATTTTTCAATGGAGAAAAATGTGTAAGTTTATTAAGAAACATTAAAGAAGATTTGAATAAATAGGCAGGATATTCTTGGCTAGGAAGACTCAGTCGGTAAAGCGNTGTGGAAGAATAAAGTCTTAATATTGTAGGACACTCTGAAGAAGAGTATGGTGTGAGCAGTTGCCTTACCTGTGTCAAGGCTTACGTTATTGTTGGCTTGGCAAAGCGCAGATTGGCCCATGCGACAGAAGAGCTGCCAGAAACAGACCCGAGAAACAATATATGGCACAGGTGGGATTACGTATCACTGGGCAGAGGATAGGTTCCTCAATCATAGCACTGTGACAGTTGGGAAAGAATGTTTACACAATGTACAGAAAAATCAAGTTTCAGGTTAATTGAAGAAAAACTTCTAGAACACAATCTAGGAGAATACCTTTATGACCTTGGTAGGAACGGGTGTTCTTATTTTAAGTCACAAAAAGAATCAACTCTAAAATTAAAATGACCAGTTTTATTAGATTAAAATTAAAATCTTCCCTTTTTCAAAAGGTACCTGTAAAGAATGTGAACAGACAAGCCACAGAGTGGGAGTATATTTGCAATATGTACAGCCCATAAAGGATTATAGTCCAGCGCATATAAAGAACTCCTACATATGGACAAAAGACACACAGGCATGTCACAGAAGAATTAACAAGAACCGGGGTTAAACAGATAAAAAGATACTCAACCTCATTAGAATTCCAAAGCCACAGTGAGATTCCACTTTACAGTTACTTAGATTGGCAAAAATTAAGATGTCTGCTGGCAAAAATTAAGGTATCTGAAAAACCAAGTTTGGAGAGGATGTGAGTGACTTTGGAAATCTTATCTGGTGCTGGTGAGGGGGACAAGTTGATGCACCTGTGGAAAACTGGCATTGACTTGTAAAGTTGAACATTCTCATATTCTGTGATCCGGGATTTCCATTTGGGGGAGCTCTAGAGAAATTCTTGCAGCCCTCTTCATACCAATAAACATCTTGGAAACAACCCAAATGTCTGTGTTCACATGATGGCATATTATGGACCAACAACAGTGAGTGAGTAGTAGGTCCTTGCAGCAACATCAGTGGATCTTAAGGGCAACATGTAGGTGACAAAGGCAAATTGCCAAAAAGTACAACACGATAAAGACAAGCAAAAGTGACCACTGCCTTATGTGCTGGTACATATGGGTGTGATAAACAAAAATGGCAAAATGGTGATACACAAAATTTGGGCTCCTGGTTCCTCCCTGGTGGGGAGACAGAGGAATAATACTAGGAGAAACAACCCAACAGCTGATGTTTGGATTCTGAAGTAGGGTGGGGGTTGGGGTGGAGGGCTCACAACTATATTTTATTATCAGGTTTTATTTCTTACATTTGTGTTACATATGTTCTTTGGAATATGTCAGGTATTATGTAGACTTTTTTTTTTCTTCAAGAAAAGCCAACAGGGGGAGAGTAACTTAGCACAGCAAAGAAACTATAACCATGAGCCTTCTTGAAGGAAAGATGATTAGGAAATGAGCTGGTTTGACAGGCAGCACCACTGAAAGGCTTGGTGCTCTAAATACTGAGGCTGGTGGGCACCTGGCATGGGACTGCATTGGGGGTTGGTGGGATTCTCTTTCACCACCTGTCTCCCTTCCTTGCTGTGCAGAGCTAGATGACTCTCCCAGTGGCAGACAGGAAGTTTATTTTGTAGACCAACACTGCCCTGTATAGTAGCTATAAGTCACATGTGGCTATTGAGCACTTGAAATGTGGCCATTTCGAACAAGGGTGGACTACAAGTGTAAAGTCCACATCAGTTGTCAGACTTGGTACAACGAAAAAGTAAAACACCCCATTAATACTTTTTTACATTGTTGATGTGTTGAAATGAGAGTATTTTTAATATATTGGGTTAAATTAAATCATTAAAATTAATTTAATTTCTTGTTGAAATGTGGCTTGCATTATATTTCTGTTGGATAGCACTTGGACTTAAAGTCGGCAAAATAAGAGACACCAGGCCAGCAGAGGGGAGCCGTGGAGGTTGAAAACAGAGGAATTAAGGGGCGCCTGGATGGCTCAGTCATTAAGCGTCTGCCTTTGGCTCAGTTCATGATCCCAGAGTCCTGGGATCGAGCCCCTCATCGGGCTCCCTGCTCAGCGGTGGGCAGTCTGCTTCTCCCTCTGCCACTCCCCCTGCTTGTGTTCCCTCTCTTGCTGCCTTTCTCTCTGTCAAATAAATAAATAAAATCTTAAAAGAAAAAAACCAGAGGAATTAAGAGAATTTCTCTATGGGGACAGGTGACAGCCGTATCTTCTGCCCTGCTCCCCAAATGCCAGCAGCCAGGGCTGTTTCCTCAGGCACGGGATTGGAGGAGTCTGTCCTGGAAGAGGTATCGATGTAATGGAGGATTCCCAGCTAAAAGGCTGACTCTCCCACTGTGCTCCCCCACCTTGAGTCTCACCTGAACACCACTAGTGCTCACAGAGCCCCTGATAAGCTGAACCACCTTCCTCTTTTTTTTTTTTTAAGATTTTATTTATTTATTTGACAGAGAGACAGCCAGTGAAAGAGGGAACACAAGCAGGGGGAGTGGGAGAGGAAGAAGCAGGCTCTCAGCAGAGGAGCCTGATGTGGGGCTCAGTCCCAGAACGTCGGGATCACGCCCTGAGCCGAAGGCAGACGCTTAACGACCGAGCCACCCAGGCGCCCCTGAACCACCTTCCTCTTAAACCTGGAAGATAGCTCGTGCTTTCTAGACTCTAAAAGAAAACATCTGGATGCTCACTGGACTCTGAACAAAGCATTCTAGACCAGAAGAGTCAGAACAAAGGTACCTGAGGTGGCTAATTCTGCTGTGTGTAAAATGGTGGTCAAATGCAAGGGTTCAGAACCAAGCTGCTGGGGCTGGAACCTTGTCTCTACCACGTACTGGCTGTGGTCCTATGGACAAGATGGTTTTTGAACTTCATTGTCCTCATTTGTGAGATGGGCAAAGTACCAGTGCCTGCCTCTTAGGGTTCTTTTGAGGCTTTTAAATAATGTGATACCTATAAAGTGCTTAGAGCAGAACATGGCACATATTAACCTCTCAATATATATTAGAAGTGACTGTTATTTTATAAATTCAGGGAGAAAAAGCAAACTTTGAAAATATATTTTGACATGTTTCAAACTGGCATCTAGGAAACTCCACACATGCACACACACACACACACACACACACACACACACACACACGAGAAAAGAAACTAGAGAACAGTTAAAATAACTTTACAGAAGCTCCAGAAAACAGTCACAGGTCTACAGGAACGCCCAGTCAAGAAAAAGCCACATTGAAACGGTAGGAAATTTTGTGACATTTTTACTCCCTTCTGCCCCACTCACTCCCCACCTGGCACAGGAGGTCTGAAGGAAGCAACAGCCCAGTTTGAAAATCCCTGCTTCTACTAGGATGGAGCAGGGCAGACCTTACTTGCAACATTCTAACTTGTCTGGGGGACTGTCTGAGGGACTGATCTCTGTTTTCTCTGACTGGAAGATCAGTTCTCAGGCTGTGAAAAGCTGTGGAAGGTGGCATACGGTGCTCCTGAAAGCCGCAGGGGGACTGCAGAGCTGCAGATGTCTGGGACAAGGGATTAGGGGTGGAGGGATACAACAGAATATTTAAGAATATTGAAAAACTGGGTGACACTTTCTGTGAAATTAAGACATTTAAAAACAGCCACGTGTACTTAGGAATAAAAAAAGTTCACACACAGGCGCAGGCAAGATCTATGTGCAGAAAAGACTTAAGAAGACTTTAAGCCTTCACCCCACAGTGGTCCCAAGGTTCAGAACAAACTGTGCTAATTAGCGAAGGTCTTTAACAGAGCCAGTCCGCAAAGACTGGGAAAGGTGGCTGTATATTCAGATGGCTGATTTTCAACAACAAAATCACAAGGCATACAAAGGAAGATGAAAACATGGCCCATTTAAAGGAATAAGATTAAGTGGCAGAAGCTATCCATGCAGACACAGACGTTGGACACTAGACAAATGTTTTAAAAGTGTCTTAAATGTGCTCAAAGAGCTAAAGGAAAACAGAACTAAAGGAAATCAGGATAACAATATATGAACAAAATGAGAATACCAACAAAGAGAAAAATTTTAAAGGCAAACACTGTAACTGAATTGAAAAATCCATTGGACGGGTTGAATAGAAGCCTCCACTGGTCAGAAGAAAGACTAAGGGAACTTACAGGACATTTGAAATTATTGAATCTTTGGGACAAGTGAACAAAGAAAGGTGAACAGAGCTTTGGGGACTTAGAAGGTCACAGTAACTATCGATAATAGCAGAAGACACATTTTTTTCCTCCCATGCACATATAATATTCTCCAGGATAGACCATATGTTAGACCACAAAAGAAGTCAATACATTTAGAAGATTGAAATTATACAAAGTATGCTTTCCAATTACAATGGAATGAAACTAGAAATCAACAGTACAAGGAAAATGGGAAAATTCACAAATACGTGGAAATTCAATAACACGCTCTTAAATAGTGTCAAGAAGAAATCACAACAGAAACTAGAAAATAATGAAAACACAACATACCAAAACCAATGGGATGCAGTGAAAACAGTGCTAAGAGGGAAATTACAGCTGTACATGTTATATTAAAAAAAGAGAGATCCCAAGTCAACAACCTAACTTCAAACTTTAAGGAACTAGGAAATGAAGAATGAACTAAACCCAAAACTAGCAGAAGGAAGAAAATTAAGATTAGAACAGAGATAAATAGGGAATAGAAAAACAGTAGGGAAAAAGCAGTGAAACCAAAGATCAAAATTGACAAACCTTTAGCTAAAGTGACTAGAGAGAAAACACCCAGATAACTAAAAGAAGAAATGGAATTGACATTATTACCAATTTTACAGAAATAAAGAGGATTATGAGAGCACTCTGAAGAATTGTATGCCAACAAATTGGATGACCTAGGTGAAACAGAAAATTCCCAGAAACGAGCTTCCAGAAGAAAATTACAGACCAATATCCCATAAACAATGATGCAAAAATTCTGAGCAGAGTACTAGGAAACAAAATCTAACAGCATATTGAGAGGATTATATACTATAACCGAATGGATTTACTCTTGGAATGCAAGGATGGTTCAGCAAACTAAACTCCATCAATGTAATACACCACACTAACAGAATGTAGGGGAGGAAACCACGTGTTCATCTCAATGCAGAAAAAGCATTTTGCAAAATTAACCATTCTTTTATGATAAAAATACTCAACAAGCTAGGAATAGAAGGAGACTACTAGAAATAATAAAAGCTATATAGGGCACACCCACAGCGGTCATCCTACTCAGTAGTAAAGACTGAAAGCTTTTCCTCTAAGATGAGAAACAGGACAAGGATTTCACCGCTTCTGTTCAACATGGTGTTGGAAATTAATTCTAGCCTGAGCAATTAGACCAGAAAATAAAGGCATCAGAATTGGGAAGGAAGAAGTAAAAGTATCCCTGTTCATGGGTGGCATGATTTTATCTGTAGAAAACCCTAAGGATCACACACACACACACACACACACACACACACCTGTTGGAACTAATAAAATAATTCAGCAAAGTTTAAGGATACAAAATCAACACAAAAATTCAGTTATGTTTCTTTACGCTAACAATGAACAAACAGGAAAAAAATGAAGGAGGCAGCTCCATATTCAATAGCATCAAAAAGAATAACACACTTAATTTTAATCAAGGAGGTTGAAAGACTGGTACACTGAAAACTACGAAACACTGCTGAAAGAAGTTAAAGAAGATACAAATAAATAGACATCCCATGTTCACAGACTGGAAGATTTAGGAAGATGTCAGTACTCTCTAAGCAATCCACAGATTTAGTACAATCCCTATCAAAATGCCAAAAACCATTTTTGCCTAAATAGGAAACTCCGTCCTAAAATTCATATAGCCAAAACGTTCTTGGAGAAGAACAAAGTTGGAAATCTCACACTTCTGATTTTAAAACTTGCTACAAAGCTACAGTAATCAGATCAGTGTGGTTCTAGTGTAAAGACAGATATATAAGGCAATGGGATAAAATAGAGAACCCAGAAATAAACCTCCAAATATATATGGTCAAATTATTTCCCACAAGGGTATGGTTCAGTGGTTGGGGAAAAGAACAGTATTTTCAATAAATGGTGCTGGGAAAACTGGACAGCCACATGCAAAAGAACCTTCACTTAGCAGTGTACAAAAATTAGTACAACACGGGTCAAAGGCCTAAGTGTAAGAGCTAAAACTATAGAACTCATAGAAGAAAACATAGGAAAAAAGCATCATGACATTGGGCTTGGCAATGATTTCTTACATGTGGCACCCATAACACAGACAACAAAGGAAAAATATAGATAGACTGAGCTACATCAAAATTTAAAACTTAAAACATTCAACAGAGTGAAAAGGCAGCCAATAGATTGGGGGAAAATATTTGCAAATCATATCTGATAAAGGGCTAATATTCAGACTATATTATAAAAACTCCTACAACTCAACAACAACAAAAAATCTGATTAAAAAATGGGCAAAGGAGAGACACCTGGGTGGCTCAGTAGGTTAAGTGTCTGCCTTCAGCTCAGGTCATGATCCCAGGGTGCTGGGATCAAGTCCCACATCAGGCTCCTTGCTCAGTGTGGGGAGCCTGCTTCTCCCTCTGCCTCTGCCTCTCTGCCTGCTTGTACTCATGCACACAGGCTCTCTCTCTCACACACAAATAAATATATTTTTAAAAAATAAAATGAAAAGTGGACAAAGGACTTGGCATTTCTCCAGAGAAGACCTACAAATGGCCAACAAGCATGTGAAAATGTACTCACCATCACTAATCTTTAGGAAAGTGCAAATCAAAACTACCATGAGACACCACCTCACACCCCTTAGGATGGCTGCTATCAAAACAAAACAAGTGCTAGTGGGGATGCAGTGGGGATGTAGAGATGATGGTGGGGCGTGCAGAAGTTGAAATACTTTTGCACAATTGGGAACGTGAAATGGTGCGTCACTGTGAAAAACAATATTGTGGTTCCTCAAAAAATTAAAAATAAAACTACCATAGGATCCAGTAATTCCCTTCTGCATATATACTCAAAAGAATTGAAAGCAGGGTCTATGACCCATATCCTTAAGAATGGTTAAAATTTTATATGTGTTTTGTCACAATGAAAAATATGTACATACATACACATACATAGATGGTCTATTTTCTGCACATGAACAGAATGGTGTGAAAAGGAACAATCGAGCAAAAAGGAGCTCTTACCCATTGAAAAATTAGTCCAGAAAATTCAATATCTGATTATTTAAAGTTTTTGTTTTTGTTTTTAAGATTTTTTTGAGAGGGAGAGCAGAAGGAGGGGCAGGGGGAGAGGCAGAGGGAGAGAGAATCCCAAGCAGACTCTGTGCTGAGCGCAGAGCCTGAGGCGGGGCTTGATCTCATGACCCTGAGATCACCACCCCAGCAGAAATCAAGAGTCTGATGCCCAGCCGACTGAGCCACCCAGGTGCCCCCCCCTTTAAAGATTTTATTTATTTGAGAGAGCGCAAGAGTGTGCACGAGCAGGGGGGGCAGGAATGAGAGGGAGAAGCAGACTCCCCACTGAGCAGGGAGCCCAGTTTGGGGCTCAATTCCAGGACCCTGGGATCATGACCTGAGCGGAAGGCAGACAGATGCTCAACTGACTGAGCTACCAGGTGCCCCATGGTTTTATTTATAAGTAATCTCTAGACCCAGTGTGGAGCTCAGACTCACAACCCTGAGATCAAGAGCCACATGCTCAGGGAGCCTGGGTGGCTCAGTTCGCTAAGTATATAACTTTGATTTTGGCTCAGGTCATGATCTCTGGGAGTTGTGAGATCAGGCTCCGTGTTGGGCTCCATGCTGGGTGTGGAGCCTACTTAAGATTCTCTCTTCCTCTCCCCGTCCCTGCTTGTGTTCTCTCTCTAAAGAAATTTTAAAAAGGAGCTGCATGCTCTACCAACTGAGCCACCCAGGTGGCCTAGTAAGAGTTCTTTTTTTTTTTTTTTTTAAGATTTTATTTATTTGAAGGGGCGCCTGGGTGGCACAGCGGTTAAAGCGTCTGCCTTCGGCTCAGGGCGTGATCCCAGCGTTATGGGATCGAGCCCCACATCAGGCTCCTCCACTATGAGCCTGCTTCTTCCTCTCCCACTCCCCCTGCTTGTGTTCCCTCTCTCTCTGGCTGTCTCTATCTCTGTCGAATAAATAAATAAAATCTTAAAAAAAAAAAGATTTTATTTATTTGAGAGTGAGAGAGAAAGAGAGCCCGCACAAGCAGGGGGAGGAGCAGAAGGAAAGGGACTATTGATTTTCCCTGAACAAGGTGGCTGACACTTCCCCCTTCCGCTCCTCACTTCCAGAGTCCTTGCTCCCTGTCAGTGCTGCTCCTGGCTGGGCACGGAGGGTGATTCCATTTCCTTTTTGCTGGTGAAACATTTTGTCTTTACCCCAGAGTTGAACATTGTCATCATCATCATTTTGTTTTGATAACTTTATTGAGATATAATTCACATACCATAGAATTTGCTTGTTAAAATGCAGGTTTTGGTGGTGGTTAGAATATTTTCAGAACCATCCCCCCAACTGTAGAACATTTTTGTCACCCCAGAATAAAACCCTGTACCCATCAGCAGGCACACTCCCATTTTCTCTCAAGCATTAGTCCCTGGCAACCACTTACCTACTTTCTGTCTCTGTGGATTTGTCTCCATATTTTATAGAAATGGAGTCATACAATGTGCAGTATTTCATGTCTGTCTTCTCTCAATGGGCATAATATTTTCAAGGTCCATCCATGTAGTTTTCTTTTTGTTTTACCTTTAAAAAAAACCTATATGTGTACTTTTTTTTTTAAAGATTTTATTTATTTATTTGACAGAGAGAGAGACAGCCAGCGAGAGAGGGAACACAAGCAGGGGGAGTGGGAGAGGAAGAAGCAGGCTCCCAGCGGAGCCGGGAGCCCAATGTGGGGCTCGATCCCAGGACTCTGGGATCACGCCCTGGGCCGAAGGCAGATGCTTAACAACTGAGCCACCCAGGCACCCCATATATATGTACTTTAAAGAAAATGTTTTATGTGTCTTATGTTAGGCTTTCAGTTTTTAACACTTTATTGAGATACAATTTATGTACCATAAAATTCATCACTTTTAAAAGCACACAAGTCTTGATTTTGTGAAGTGTATAGAGTTCTGCAACTTTAGAGCGTTCCTGTTGCCCCCCAAAGATCCCCATGTCCATTTGTAGTCACTCCTTGATCCCTCCCCCAGTCCCAGGCAACCACTAATCTATTTCCTGTGTCTTATTGACTTGCTTTTCTGGACATTTCCTATAAAATCATACCATATGCCTTCTTTGGTGTCTGGCTCCTTCCACTTGGCGTCATGTCTTTGAGGTTCATCCATTTGCTGCCTGTGTCAGTAGTTTGTTCCTTTCCATGCCGAATTTTCCATTCTATGGGGAATGCCACATTTCACTTACCCTTTCACTTTGATAAGCACTTGAGTTACTTCCGCTTTGTGAGTAAAGCTGCTCTGAACATTGTGTGTTTTCAAGGGGACATATGCTTTTATTTATCTTGGACAAATACATAGGGTTGGGATTTCTGAGTCCTATTGTAAATTTATGTTTCACTTTTTAAGAAATGGTCAAATTGTTTGCCAAAGTGGCTGTAGATTTACATTAAAAGAAAAAAAGAGAAAGAAAAAGATTCCTTAGCAGGATGGATCTCTTTCCTGGTCTCCTCTCAGTTGTAGATCTATCACTTTATTCTGCCAGCGTGATTTTAGAATCTCTTCTCCCAGAGCCCCCTGTCTGGCTTAGCGCTGCCAGGGCCTGCTGCCCACCTTCCTGCCTGTCCTCTTGGGTTTTCCATCAGCATGGTCTGTCTTGTGTCTGTCCGCGCTTGTCTGCCTCTCTCTCTCTCTCTCTCTGTTATGTTAGAGCCTTTGTTTTTTGGTTTCCTGTTTTGGTTTATTCCCTCATTTAAGTAATGTACTGTCTTCTTTAATAACTTCTGCAGAAAAGGAACAGACAAAAGTTTTTGGTTCCTTGCTTGCTTGTCTGAAAATGCCTTTATTTGACCCTCACACATGATAGATTTAGCTGGATTTAGAATTACTAGCTAAAAATAACTTTGCCTTACAATTTTGAAGATCTTACTCCATTTTTATGAGCTTTCAACATTGCCGATGCCATAATGCTGGTTCTTTGAATGAAACCTGTTTTTGTTTTTCTGGAAATTTTGAGTATCTTTTGATACATTGTGCTGGCCAGTCAGCAGATCTTTTCATCTTAGGAACTCATGCCTCTTGGTTTAGGGAAAGAAAACACTAGATTTTTTTCTCTTCCATTTATCTAGTCTCCTTCTAGAACTGCTACTAGAAATTGGAGCTCTTGGACTGATCTTCAATTTTTTCAGTCTCCAGTTCACCTCTTTGTCTTTTTATTTTACTTTAAGGAAATTTCTATTTGCACCACATCTTTTAACAGGTTTTCGTTTTTGCTATCATGTTGCATTTCTAGTGGAGATTTTTCTCTGGGTGGGGAGTTACTGGTATCTGTATTATGTTCCTTTTTAATAGCATCCCATTCTTGTTTTATGGATACAATATTGTCTCTCACTTTGAGTATGTTAATGGCACGTTTTTGTTGAACTGTTCCATATGGGTTCCTTCTGTATTGTTTTCTCTGTAGTTTGGTGTCTTTCATTTGCAGGCTCGCCTTAGAGGTTGGTGGCCTTGCCTGCCTGCTGTGCGTGGCGGGGTGGGGGGGGGCGGGGAATGGAAGCTCTGTGTTTGTGGGCTTCCTGGACATTGAACCGGCTGGACTGTTTCACTGGGGTCTCCTCCCCTTGGGGACCTTTTTCTTGGACTGGCCAGATTTTTCCATAGAGAAATGTTCCCGTCTGCCCAGAGGCTAGGGTTCTGGGAGCTTAATGGAGGAAGAGGGGCTGGGACTCTGTCCTCCCCAGCTAAGTACAGAACCCTGACTTTCAGTTGACCTGGTGTCCCCCAACCGAGAGATACCTGTTTGACCCTCTCATCAATAAATCACCCATCTGCTGGGGCGAAGGAGAGACAGGGTTGCCTGAGCAAACCAAGTACAGGGGATGAGATCTGGGTTTGTCAACTGCCCTCTCCCCCTGACTTTTAATATGAGAAATTTCAGGTCTGTAGAGAAGGTACATGAGTAGTTCGGTGAATGCTTATATTGCCTTTACCTGCATTCACCAACCCATAGCAGTTTGCTGGAGTTGCTTTCTTTACATGTTTTTTTCTGAACCCTTTGGGAGTGTTAGTGATACCATGGCATTTTAGCCCTAAATACTTCATCTGTCTTTTTTTAAAACATTTTATTTATTTGACAGAGAGATAGCACGCACACAAGTGGGGGGAGCAGCAGGCAGAGGGAGAGGAAGAAGCAGGCTCCTTGCTGTGTGGGCAGCCCAATGCGGGGCTTGATCCCAGGACCCTGGAATCATGACCCGAGCAGAAGGCAGATGCTTCTGACTGAGCCACCCAGGCACCCCTACTTCATCTGCCTTCTAAGAAGAAAAATAATCCCATAACCACAGTACACTTTTCATGTGCAAGAAACTTACTATAGTACTATTATTACCTTACATACAGTTCATTTTGAAGTTTTTCATTTGTCCCCAGAAATATCTTTTACAGTTTTTTATTTTTAAATTCAGGATTTGTTCAAAGTTTACATACTATATTTTCTTGCCATCCAGCTTTATTCTGTAATTCAGAAGTGTCCCCATCCTTTACAAAATATTTTTGATTTTACATGGCATTGACCTATTTGAAGAGTCCAACCCAGTTTTTTAGAATGTCCTTCAATATGAACTTGTCTGTTTCCTCATGAGTAGATTCAGGTGAGACCTTTTTTATTTTAAGCAGGTCATTGGGGTCTCATGAGGTCTGTTTGTCCCATTATTGGTGATGTTAAGTTTGATCACTTGTTTAAGGTAATGTCTGCCATATTTTACTACAGTAAATGTTTCTCCCCTCTTTTGTAATGAAAAGTAACCTGTGAATAAGTAGTGAGTAATCTGTGGAGTGGTATTCTGGGTATTCTCCAACAACCTTATACCCAGTGGTTTTAGCTTATATTGATGGTTCTTGTCTGAATTAGTTACAATAGTGGTGGTTAAAAAATGGTGATTTTGTAAATCTACCATATGCACTTCACTTAATAAATTATATTATTTTATAAAGACCTTTCCTGTTTCCTGGCACTGCAAAATGTTCCAGGTTCATCTTACAGTTTTCCTGCCCCAGACCCGGAATCAACCATTTCTCTAAAGAGCCCTGTTCCTTTCAGTGAGGAATGAGTGGTAGCTGTGCTCATAAGATCATAAGATCTGAGTGGTAGCTGTGCTCATAGTTACTTGGACATCATAGCTTCTAGGCACTTCTTTCAGTGGATAGAGCTAGGAAACGTTTTTAAAAATAATAAGCTCATATTTATTGCTACCTCTGATTCTAATCTATACCAGAGTTCTTCCTCTCCTCCTCCCATCTCATATTTTTATCTTCTTTTTCCCATAGTAAGAACCGTGGTTCCCAACACCCTGTATATACATATCCACTTGGATGGTCGGAAAATACTTGTAGTTTTGGAAGTATTACTCCTATACAACTACGAGGAACACACCTACCAAGTAAATTCCAGGATTTCTTTGTAGTTTGTTATGTTATTGGGCTGTTTCCCACTGATGGGGTATAGTCAGTTCTCAAGTCAGAGTCACTAGCATTCATTCCTTTTTTTCTTTGGGGTGATTCTGTTAACATTTCATCCTGTTTGTATTCAGTTTTAGGACGTTGCCTTCTCATCTTGTTGATTTATTTTTAATGTCTTTGTGTTGAGATGTAATTCATGTGCCATAAAGTTCACCCCTTTAAAATACAGTTTCACATTTTTTAGTATATTCACAAGGTTATGTAACTTGATTTTTTTTAGGATATGTAAAATGTAAACAAGATTCAGAAGTCACAACTATATAAAAACGTATATTTAAAAGTTCTCAACAGGGGCACCTGGCTGGCTCAGTTGGTAAAGCATGCGACTCTTGATGTTGGGGTCATGAGTTCAAGCCCCACATTGGGCATAGAGCCTACAAAAAAAAAAGTTCTCTTTCTTCTCTTTTTCCCTTTGCTTTGCCCTGTTCCTACTCACCTCCTATAGGTAAGTAATTTGATTAGTTTCTGGCTTATCTTTCTTGAATTTGTTCTTGTTTTGCTGTGTTCTAAGGATTTTATTTATTTATTTGTCGGCGAGAGAGAGAGACACACCACAAGCAGAGGGAGAAGCAGGCTCCCTGCTGAGCAAGGAGCCCAATTCGGGACTCATCCAAAATCAAGAGTCGGATGCTTAATTGACTTAAGCCATCGAGGCACCCATTTTTCTCTTTTTTAATTTAACAAAATACCCATAAAGTCACTTTATTAATTCATAAAGATCTTTTTCATTCTTTTTTACAACTATATTGCACTCCATCTTAGGAACATACCATACTTTATTTAACTAGTCTTCCTATGTATGAACCTTCAGGTTGTTCTCATTAGTTTGCTATTAAATATAATGCCCACAATAAATAACTTTATACATGTTTCCCCCCTTCAAGTTGTTGAAGATGTATCTTCACTGTAAATTACTAAATACAGGATTGCTGAGTCAAAGGATCCATGTATATGTAGTTTTGCTAAATATTGCTAGATTCCTTTTTGTTCTTTTTTTTTAAAAAAAATTAATGCAAGTATAGTTGACATGATATAGGTGCCTTACTTTTCTACTTGCCCACCTGTTGACCTAGGATTTAGCTTTCTAGGCTCAAATAACTGAGTGGTTTGCTTCTAAAATAAGACAGTCAGTCTTGAGACTGACAAATGCTAATAAACTGGATAGGATACTGGGACAACAGGCATAAACCGAGATCATCCCCAGGCAAATTACAATGTATGGTTGCCTTCTTTAAGCTAATTATTACTTCTGTTTTCCAGTTTTTACAACTTTGCCGTCTTCTTTCCTGTTCTGTTTGTCCTTGTACCTTTTTAAAAATTCCATTACTATTGTTTTAATGAGTTTCAGGGGAGACTAGAGGTGAATGAATATGTTCATTCAATTGGATATCTCTAACTAGAAGCTTCAAAAATGTTATTATCCTGGGATTTTTACATCCAGAGGAACCTATCATGCGTGAGAATGGAGTAAAGACATTTCTAGATATGGACAGATTCAGAAAAGTGCCCTGCCCTTTCTTAAGAAGATGTGTCTTGTAAAAGGAGGGGGTAAAGCAGAAAAGAAGGTAGCCTGGGGTCCAGGAAAGAGGATCCAGTACAGGAGGACAGCAAATGGACCCCAGGATTACAGCCATGCCCCAGTCCAGAAAGCAGCCTATTTAGCCTGGTGCCAGAAGGTAGGGAGTAGAGGAGGGGCTTCCCAGGGAGGAGTGGAGCCTGGAGATTCTGATGTGCTGTTTCGAGTACTTAACATTTTTATTGCTAGCTGTTGTTATTTGCTATAGCAACTGGAAAGAATAGCAGTAGACATACCATAGGCTAAGCAAATTTAAAAATTAATGCTCATATTAACTGCAGGAAAAAAAGAAGGTTGTAAAGAGTTGAGATACCTAGTATGCTTTCTGGCTTACAAGTGAGGAACATTTGTACATTAAGTGTACATTATTCCATTATTCTATTAACTTTAATTATGAAATTGATTCTACTCTGTTGGAAAGGTGGGTAAGAGTGTATATGAGCTAAATCTGTACCTGTCCTAACGTTAAGTCAATGGACAACATTCAAAATTGATAAAACTGGAAGTAGCTGCCTAAACGTATTATTTAGAAATATGGACAACATATCAGAAGAAATGAGTAAAAAAGATGTTTTTAGGAAATGGGATTAGGAGCAGGGGGCTGGGAGAGGAGAGACGGGTTTCTATTTCATCTTGTGATATACATACATAAGAATTAAGAATTAATACATACATACCTTGGGTGAGGATTCCTACCAGGTCATTCTGCTTCTTCTGCCATATCTCTCCTGGCAGTTGAGACCCAAGGCCACATCTTGAGTGTGTCATAGGACTATCCGATGGCTTCAGCTTCTGTCACTGGCCTTAGTGAAAGGTAAGTCATTTCCTCTGTGAACTTGTGCCTGAGACATTTGTGGACCCTGTAACAGGAGGGAAGCAGATTTTGAACTTGGAACTGACAGGGCTGTATTTTTGCAGTTATTCTCTGTGTTGAGTTGTATATTGTCCACATGGGTATAAAATGGGAAACCAAAAGTGCTCATTTGTTATTTCAGAAGCATAGGTCTCGAAACCTTGATAGAATGGAGACAAGGATGGCAGTCTGGGGCTTACCTGAACTAGTAAAACTTTGGCCTCAGTGAGATTCTTAATAAGCTCCATGACCCTGGCCCTAGCTGGGAGGGACAAGAATCAATGTAAAGTATGTACAGCGTAATGGAAATACCATTCAGAATTTTACATTTTCAGTCTCTCCGATGTTAGAAATCCTCTTTCGGTAAGCAAGTGTTACCTACATCTGATTTTTGACCACGATTCTAAGCCTGTCGTGGTATGAAGAAGGAAAGTGACGCGCATTCTGACCACTTGGAGCGCTGAAGAAGCCGCAGTGGCTTGCCCTTTATTTGGAGAGGTTACAAGCTCATCTGGACCCTAATGCCATATTTGGACAAGTTACACAATCCTAGTACTTATTAGTACTAGTACTAATAAGTACCTAGTACTTACGAATTAGAATCACTCACATTTTGTCCTTTACTTGCAAATAAAAAGTGTTGGGAAGCAAGCATGCTGCTGCCTGCCCTGACTCAGTTTCCTTGTTGGACTCAAGGCTCTCCTGTGCCTCGCCCCACCCCTCCCCCCAGCTCTCCCTGTGAGGCCTGTGGTGGGAAAGCAGAAAACCTGGCATGCTGGGTGCCCCTAGTGGAGCAAGAGGCTGCTGCCCTGAGCACTACACCACCCGCACCCCCAGCACGCAGCTTGGGACGATGGGCGGAGACAGGCCTCTGGTGGCCATGCTGTGAGGTGGGAGGAGGCTCAGGTCCAGTGGACCTGGAGGAAGTGGAAGGCTCACATCTCCTATCTGTGAAGCAAGCCTCATAACACTTCTGAGTCTGCTTTCCCATCTGTAAGACATTTCCCTTTACCTCAGTTTTTTAAGTTCCAAGTCAACCATGTTGGCTCCTCCTTGCTTCATGTCTCCTTCCATGCACTCCATCTGTCTTTGGTGGCCAGAGCTATTCTGAAGTCTTGGCGAGGACACCTGAAGAGAGCAGAACACAGACAGCAGCCTGTGGTGCAGGGAGCACCCCTTCCAAGACGGCAGGCCCGGCTGGGGGCTGGGGTGCACACTCAGACTCTTCCCAGTCATAGGGTGTAAGTGTGCCCACTGCCAGTTGCTGGGTGGAAGAGAAGGCAGGCCGAGGGCATGACTTCTCACTAAGGGAGGATAGGACAGTCTGCTGTTTTGCTCACTGCTCTATTCCCCATGCCCAGGAGAGTGGCTGGCACACTGAGATTGAACAGGAGAGGGAGGGAGAGGGAAAGTTGCTTTGGGGTGTCTGCATCCTGAAACCGGTTCTTGGGGCTGGCTGCACAATATCAGCTCACACCCACCAGCTGGCCCTAAGGGGAAGCACTGTCTGTGCGTTGCAGAAGGAAATTCTCTGTTGTCAGAGGTGCTCCTAAGGGGTCTGTAAGGGTGCTCCTCTAATGAACTCGTCTCTTCCCCATTTGCACCCATTTCCTGCTTCTCCTAGCCCCCAGGACACTCGGAAGTCCCTGGTCTGTGCCATTGGGTTCCCGTGGTGGCTCTGAACAAATGAGCGAGGAGGGCATGGGTGTGGGCGTTTGGCTGTGAAGAGAAATAATGGGAAAGAGAAGGGCTCGGAATTGCCACCTGAGAAGCCTGCTCAGTGCAGAATGGCTTTCCCCATCACCACTTGGCTTTCTGGTGATTTCCCTGAGCTGTTCCGCCTATTGCCCCACACCCCCTCCACAGTCAGCCAGCATCCCGCCCCGGCAGCACACTCTGTTACCTTGTCTCTCTCTCCCTGCCCTGTGCCCCAGATTTATCTGTCTCTGTGAACAGTTTGGCCTGTCCTCTACCAGGTGCTGCTGTGCTTGGGTCTGGGGCAGAGGCCAAGCCACAAAATGGAATCACAGGCCTTGCTTGTCGGAGCAGACAGAAGGACACATGAAATTCAGGGAATTCATGTGCTCACCACACCTAAACTTGTCCCCGAGCTTGTCCCAAATGTGTCTGCCTTTGGCCTTTGCCCAAGCTGTGCCCTCTGCTGGGAAGCCCTCCTTGTCTGTAGTCTGCCATCCCTCAGAAGCCCAGTGTGGGTCTCCCCAACTCCTCTCCCTGCCTCCCTGGGAGTGGGTGGGTGAGACCCATTGTCGTACTGCCCTGTGTCAGAGCTGCCAGCCTCCTGCTGGGAGTGGCAGTGCTCAGGATGTGTGGATGGGGCACTCTGGTCCCGGAGAACTGATGTTGCCCCAAAGAGAGCAGCTGCAGCACACAGGTGGCTGCACTGAGGGCATTGAGTTGGTGGTGAGGTCACACCAAAGGCCTTGAACATGCTTCTCCTTTAAAGTCTTGACTTGAGTTGAGCTTCTCTCAGACATTGGTAGCACATTTTATATTTTAGAGTGGTTTGTAATCGGATGGCCCCTGAGCCCTATTGCATGCCTGGGTAGGGGCCTGGAAATATTGTACTGAATGATGGGGAAGGAACCAGAGCTGCAAGGGCTTGTGACTTGCCCAGGGTCTCAGCAGGAAACGAGGAGCACACACAGAGACTTTTGTACAGGTTGTTCTGTGCAGCCCTTTGTAGGGTAATGACAAAATGCAAATGACCTAAACTCCGAACTGTAGGGGATTGTGATAACTAAATCCATTCACAGAATTCTGTGCAGCCATTAAAAGTGATGTTCTTAAGTGCATTTAAGAATATGGAAAGCTGGGGCGCCTGGGTGGCTCACCTGTTAAGCGTCTGCCTTTGACTCGGGTCATGATCCCAGGATCCTGGGATCGAGCCCTGCATTGGGCTCCCTGCTTGGCCGAAAGCCTGCTTCTCCCTCTCACACTCCCCTTGCTTGTGTTCCCTCTCTTGCTGTCTCTCTCTGTCAAATAAATAAATAAAATCTTAAAAAAAAAAAAAGAGTATGGAAAGCTGTTTATATTCAAGCTTACAAAGCAAATCATAAAATAGAGTGATGTAATCCCAATATTTTTAGGAATTCATACAGAAAAAAAGACTGGAAGGGCGGCAGACTCTAGCATAGTAGTGGTTTATGTTTTGGCTTTTCAGACTTAACGTGTTTCTTGGTTATTTCACATGGATGATTTGTTATTTTACAATGAGGAAAAATACAGATTATTTATGAAATAAAAACACTGTCAGATTCTGCGATGCGAGCAGGATCAGATAGCTGGTGAAGCTTCTGTCAGGTGGAGCACCATGGAGCCAGGCCTCCCACAAACCCACCTGCCATGTCCTGCCCACGTGCCCCACATCCCTGCCTCAGACCTGCCGGAGATGGCCATGGGGAAGCAGAGCAGGCCTCTTTCTGTGTGCAGCCGTGCAGACCAAGGTCACCGCTGTCTGTCCTGACCTTGCACCAAGTGTCCTCACCGTGCACCAAGATGCCCCCCATGCAGGCAGTGGAGGGAGGAGGGTGGCCCGGATGGGACGTTGCCTCCAGCGGTCTCCTGTTCTGTGCCTCGGGTACCTTACATCACGTCTCCGCCTCACCCCCGCCTTCTAGAGGGAGAAGAGTGGTGCTCTCAGATTTGGAGAACTCCACAGAGAGACTGTGGAACCACCAGCCTAGGAATTGCTTAGTAGAAGTCTTCCTCATCTTCAGCTTCCTGTTCACACTTCTAACTGTGCTTGATGCTGGCTGCACAACAGGGACTGGGCCAGGCACTCGGGAGCCAGGCAGGAACGTCGGAAGGCTCTGGCCTTGAGGCAGTGAGAGGAACCCGCAGGCAGGTGCACAGACAGCAACTCAGGCCCAGTGCAAGTAGTGCAGAGGAGGGTGTCACACAGTGGTTCCCCCTTCACGCTCATGGGAGGCTCCCAGGCATTTGCGGTGCAAGGGGCCGCCTGGCCTCTGGAGAGACTTCTCCCCGCCAGGGAACCAGAGCTGCGGAGGGATTTTCCACAGGAATGACTAGCCCTGTGCTGTGCTAGCAACCCGTTAGAAAATGCAATGGAGGAGAGACCTTATTTCGTAATAGTAATAACAAAATGGAAAGTAATTTCAGTAAGGAGCACGTGTGACCCATTGGGCCTGAGCAGCAAGGTTTCCTAGACTGTAAGGAACACCTGAGTAGAATATGTGCTGCTTTCCCCTCGACCTGGTTTTCCCAGCCCTGAGTAGGCCGACTGTGCTTTAATTTGGCACTGGCCACGGAGAGCCCCTGGCGGCACGTGCCTCACTGCTGCGTGAGCAGAGCTGACAGCCCGTTTCTCTTCTTGCTTTCAGAGGTGACTGGGGAGTCGCGTCCTTACCATGGGAAGGAGGCTGTGGATCCGCGGCCGGGGCGGGCCCGAGGCAGCGACCCCAAGCACTTCCACGCGGTGAATGTGGCGCAGCCAGTGCGCTTTAGCAGTAAGTTGCAGACCTGCCCTATCTAGGACCTACGCCTTGTTGCCCTGTGTGGCCCCTGTCAGGGCCACTCAGCTGGACGGGGGTGTGCCTCCTAAAATGGCCCTTCAGGGCTGTCGGGGGCTGTCTACCTCCTCTGATGACTGAAGCTGCACGGTGACCCATCCAAGGTCACCCCAGCCCCTGAGTGGTGAAGCCATGATGTGAACCCAGGCTCTGGAACCAGGCTGCTTGTTTCCATAAGTCAGCTGCTTTTTGGGGTTGGACTGTACGGGCCCTTTGGTAGATGGAGAAATAGGCTCCCGGAGATTAGGTCCAGCTGACGGGGAGGGAAGGCTCTACCTCTGTTGTTAAGCTGTTTATGAAGAGACTAGTTATTTAATGAACTCCCTATGACACGAAGACTTTAAAGGAGCATTACAAGATTAAAGAAGGTTGAAGACAGAAAAGCCACACTGAACCCCCCGCCCATCCTAAACAGACAGGCGTAATGACATATGTAGGTACAATATGCCAGGACAGGAGGAACTGACATGTGACATGTCTGCTGCAGGGCCTAGGAGCCCGTTGGCTGTGTTAGTACCCCCGCCCCCCACAGACCTCAGCACTCGGGGGCATCTCAGAGCTTAGACCCCATGCAGCATCTGGGTTGTCTGACCGGGACTGAATGAGCTGGGGAGCTGGCGTCAGCCATTCCCTATGGCCTGCTGCTGTGCTCGGCCTGGATCCGTAATAGCTGTGAACTGCAAGGATTCTCGTGGTTGAAGGGGCCCTGGGCAAGCTTGGCCAGTGAAGAAACCGAGGCTCTGAGAGGTCAGCCCACCCAAGGTCATGCAGCCAGTGGGAACTCAGCCTTGTGGCATCCCAACTCACACTCGCCCTTTTCATTGCTTATCTGTTTTTTTGGAACAGGTAATACTTCTACCGAGGTAATAATTCCACAAATTTCAAATGATTAAAAAAAATGAGCCAATAAAAAGTAGTGTTCCCTCTTTCCATTGCTCGCCATCACCGGCTGCCATCCCTGGTTTCTTCTGGACCCATTCCAAGGTGGTGGGTGAGGAGCCCAGGGTGGAAGCCTGCCCTGCTGCTTGCCCGCTGAGGGGCTTGGCCTCTGCACACCTTGGTGTGTCCACCTCTGCCTGGAGACAAGGCGGAAGCCACGTGGAGAGGGCATGGTGGGTGGAACACATCACGTGTGGGGGGCTTAGGAACCGTAGTAAAGGCTCCCCTGGTGAACCCCCTGCCCCTCAGGCCCTCACCATACACTCAGCAGGCATGTGCAGCGTACCCTGAGCGCTTTCCAAGCAGGGATGATCTCAGGGCTGGCTCCCGGTCCACAGTGAAGAGGCTTCCTGCGTGCTCATCAGTGTGTGAGCAGGTCCTCCCCAGTGGCCAGGTGGCGCTGTCCCCCTGTCCGCATTGCAGCCCTGCTGTGGCAGGCCTCCTTGGCTCCAGGCCAGAGCTCCTGTTTCTTCTCTTGTAATCTCTGTACCTTTGTTAATAAGTTACACACACACAGCTTCTAAATAATAAAAACATGAGCATCCATCTTTCAGAAGCTTTGCTAGTTCCGCAGGGTGTAGATGCATTAAAAAGTGGGCTTTTGTTAGCAACTGGCTTTGTTAAAAATTATTCATTACTGTGTGCTTAGGAGGTGGGTTCCCCAGCATTCGAAGGTTATAGATCCAGTGGAACAGGTCATAGATCTCACGGAAGGCTGGCTGTACAGTACAGCAGGAGTCTTCCTGGCCTGGGGGGTGGGTCCCCCTGGTGAGGAGACGTCTGAGCTGGCCCGCCTCAGGGAGTTACAGGCTCCCACTGGCTACTCCGCTCTTCCCTGCTACAGAACCACCTGGGCCTCGCTTTCTCGTCTGTGGGAGGCAGGGGCTGGTCCCTTTATCCCAGCGGCACTTCCAGCTCTCATCCCCTGAATTTCTGTTTTAGGGGAATGCTGGCCCGTACCCATGTGAGGAGAAAAGGACGGCCAAGGAGTGGGCTCGGGAAGCAGTGGGCTTGCTGGTGAAGTGGCCAGAGAGCCAGGTGTTGGGGCAGTGAAGGCAGTGTGGGCAGGGAGCCTTTGTGCTCACTCCCGCCAGGCTTGCAGTGAGCAGGCACGGGGAGTTCTGCCATCTTGTCAACCAGATTTCATCTGAGAATAAAATCCACTTTACTGAAATGTGTTCAGCAGCCAGTCTTTAATGCCAAGTAAATCAAAGGCCTTACAGAAATGAGATGAGTCCCTGAATGTGCTTGTGCCTTGGGCTGCATCTGTGTTTTAGAGAAATTTGCATTTCACAGCATGTGTGGTCTTACAAGCAGAGCTTGGTTCTTGAGCCTCAGTTTCCCCGTTTTTCTGGGGTGATTTCTGACCTCAGATGCAGCATGTCTAATTGCATTTTGGAGCGAGGATCCTAATTTAGGGGACAACTCCCCTCCCGCCCTTCATGTTTCCTAGGGAAGTGCCCAACGGGGTGGCACCACTATGAAGGCACGGCCAGCTGCTACCGGGTCTACCTGAGCGGAGAGAACTATTGGGATGCCGCACAGACCTGCCAGCGCGTGAATGGCTCCCTCGCCACCTTCTCCACTGACCAGGAGCTGCGCTTCGTCCTGGCCCAGGAATGGGACCAGCCGGAGCGGAGCTTTGCTTGGCAGGACCAGCACAAGTGAGTCCTGAGTGGGAGACCCAGGGTCTGAGGTCAGGCTGTCGCCCAGCAAGCAGGATGCCCACTGAGGACATGGCCTCTGGCCACCCATGACACTCCTCAGGCTTAGCCAGCCGGCATTTGGGGGAAGGGCAGCCCCATGCACTGGAAACAAATAGAGATCTGGGGTTTAGAGCAGGCATCAGGATGATGTTGGGAGCTCTTAGGGGGGCAGGGATGAGCTGCCACATTGTGTCACCTTGGGCCAATCCCCTTCGTTGGCTCCCGTCTGGGTTCAGCAGCAGCTGTGTTGGGAGGGGCTGTTTAATAGGGCTTCGTGGGCCTGGCAGGAGGGCCATACAAGTGGGCAGGGGTTCCTTCCTAGAAAGAGGGTTCTGTCAGGCCCTGTGCTCAGTGCTTTCCATCGGCACCTTGTTCAGTCTTCCCAGAAACCACAGGAGGCCGATGGGTGAGAAGACAGGCCCAGGGTGGGTGAACACGTAACTGCAGTTACACATTAGCTGGGGTATGCCCAGGTTCCAACCCAGGCAGTCTGGGTCCAGAGCCTGCCTCTTGAACCCAAGGCTCTGCGACATTGTAGAGAAAATGTGGAAATTGCAGCCAACTGCCGGCATCTCTAAGCCCAAAATTTCGAGGGTCTTTTTGGGGGGCAGGTGTGTGCTGAGGACTGTGGTGGTCCTCCTCTGGAGGTGGTGTCCTGCTGCCTCTTCCACGCTGCCAGGGGGTGGGGGAGTGGACTGTAGGGGCTGCCAGACGGCCAGCGCTCCCTCTCGGGGATGCCACGCTGCCCTAGGAGCACAGTGACAGCGGCAGGTGGAGAGCGAGCCTTCATTTCAAGACCCTAGCTGAGTTCAGGCTCCACCGTTATGCCCTGTGATGTTGGCAAATCACAATCACCTTGCTGTTTTTCCTTCTACAGCTACAAAGTGAGAAAAATAACTTCTAGATCACAGGGTGATTGTGAGTCCATGGAGAAGTGGGGGGGCTCAGCCCACCGGGTGGGGAAGCACGCCATCTTGCCAAGGTGGGCGTGTGCGTGGCAGTAGGCTGAAGGGACGAGAGTGGCAACAAGCCAGAGCTCCCACGGTGACTCTGGGCCTGCTGATGGGCATCTCCAGGACTGCGGCTGGAAGGCTGGGGCGAGAGGCACACGCTCAGCAGGTGGTTGTGGCAGTCGGCCAGGTCCATGGGCATGGCCCCCTCAGTGCTGTGACGTGTGTGCTCAGGGGCACACTGCAGGTCTTTGGCGAGCTGGCTCTAAGCGGAGACCGAGCAGGAGACCGTGAGCATGGTTTTACCCAACACTTCTCTGTAGACTCACACGGGGTTGTGTTTTATTGAGATGTAATTCACATACCATAAAATTCACCCCTTCAGAGCATGCTATCCTGTGGTTTTAGTATATTCACAGGGTTGTATTCACGGGGCTGTATATACACCAACAATAAGACTGGTCTTGCATAGAATGTGAAAACTTTATTGGATCAGCCAGTAAGAATGGCCTTGGCAGGAGTTACCCAAGGTACAGTTTTTTCTGACCTGTGAATTTATTGTTTAGACTTGACTTTTAATGCATTTTATTAAAATTAAGTATCAAAACTCAAAAAAAATCATTAATGCTTTACAAGCTTGGTATTTGAAAGGTGACTATAACTGTAAGGTGCCCACATTCACACCCAGTCCATGGCTGTCTCCCTGCTGAGGCCTGCTGCCTTTCCACCCTCCTGCAGGCTGTGGGTCGGCTACCAGTATGTCATCGCCAGCCGGAACCGCTCCTTAGAAGGTCGCTGGGAGGTAGCATTCAAGGGTAAGTCTTTCTGGTCTTTCAGAAGAGTTGTTGGGTTTGCAATTGGGGTGGGGGGCATCATCCTGACTAGGAAGATATTGCTGGGGTCTCTCCACTTGTCCCCACCCTCTCCCCAGTGGTGCCTAGTGCAGGGCTCATGGAGAGGAAGGGGCCCCAGATTGTGGGGAGCACCGTGATGTTGGGTGGGCACCCTAAGGCCCTTCTTTCAGGCCCTGTGTGGGGCTGGAGCCTTCTCTGGAACCTGTGCTTCCTTCTCACTTGGCCAGATTTCTAGACTGTCCATTTTCCCCTTAAGTGAAGGCCTTTAATTGGGGTATAAAAATGAACATATAGAGTATACAGCTGGTAGAGAGGGAGGGATAAGCCTTCTAGGATAGAGACATTCAGAAGCAGAATCCAAACTGGAAGGAAAGCCATCAGGCAGAATGAATTAAAATAGAGTGTGTGTATGTACACGTGTGTTGCTTTAAGAATTTTATGCTGAGCTGCTTGGAAACACCAACGTAACATAAAGGAAGCGTGTCTGGTGTGGGCAGCTGAGTCCTGCCCCCTGCCTGTCCCTGTCCCTCCCCTCCTGCCCCATTGCCCTGGCACTGGCAGGTTTCACCCAGGCCCTGGCTGTGGCCTCTCCACTTGCTGCCTGAGCTGTGTTCCCCTGCCATGTCCCCTTGTCAGGCCTCACTTTTGGGCTGTTGTTTGGGCCTGTGGTTTGAGCTTGGGTCCTGTTCTTTTTCCCCAAACATGTCCCAGTCCCACTGTGGATGTCTTAAGTGTCTCTGAGAAGGACAAATGAGGAATGGTGGTCCCAGGGACCCCGGACATCTTGCTGTGTCCACCTCACTGTGGAAAATGAAGGGAATTGATCAGAGCCCACCTGTTTCCCAGCCTGAGTGACCTTGAGGCAGCCTGTGTTTTTACATATAGTGGGTGAAGGCACAGAAAGGATCAGTATTCAGTAGCCCCAGGCAGCTAGCTTCCTTGGAGAGAGAGGGGTCTCACAGGACAGGGGTGCTGAGCCTGGCAGCTGGAATGGGGCAGGGAGTAGAGATGGTGACTGCAGAGGCCCCAGCAGAGAGGCCACACGTAGCAGTCTTTGCTCCTGCTTGGGAAGTCACCCCATTATTGTGTCCTCCAAATATCCTATTGAAAGCATGTCCCATATTTGTAAACTTGGTATTTCAGAAGAGTTGTGAGTGTAATGTGTAAATGTCCCACCACAGCAATAGACAAGTAAAGAGCTTTTGGGTAGCCAGGCCCAAGAGTCACCACATACCTTGCAAAGGGTACATTGAGTACTTCCTCATTGCCCTAATCACAGCCATTGGTGGTGAATTCTAGGCCAAGGCCCACTGACCTGACCCCGGCAGAGGGCGCCGGCCTTCACACTAGCGTAGACACTCCTGGACATGGTTATCTTGACACTGGTAAACAGAATACCCAGGTCTGCAGTGCATGCTAGTGTGTTCTGAGCTAGGGGACATGGACCGTCATCCCTGACGAAAATGGCAAGGGCCCCAGGTAGGCTCTCATGGCTGTACTTGTCTCTATGGCTCCCCTGGGGCATTCGGAGAGCAAACGTGAAATTAAAAAAAAATAAGTGTGTCGACACTGGCAGCAGTGGCTCAGTGTGTGAGGGACCCGAGGCAAGAGTGAGGCACCCACACGGACAGTGCTGAGGCCCTGATGTCCAGCAGCTCCGGGTGGGTGTGGGTGCAGCGTGGTGTTGGCCGCTTGTGCCTGCTGAAGTGGACTTGGCAGTTCTGTTCTGGATTTAAGGAGTAGCCACAGAATGAGTATATGGCTAAAGAAGATTCCTCTACTGCAAGAGAACTTGTAGCCTGGATGCTTGACACAGCTCAACATCATTTGTTCTGTTTTTTTGTGTGTTTTTTGTCGTTTTGTTGAGAGGGAGAGAGAGTGGGGCTGGGGAGGGACAGAGGGAAAGGGAGAAACAGAATCTCAAGTAGGCTCCACACCTGCCCAGCACAGAGCCCAGCGCAGAGCCCACCCTGGGGCTCGATCCCATGACCCTGAGATCATGACCTGAGCCAAAAGGAAGAGTCAGACACTTAACTGACTGAGCCACCCAGGCACCCCTGTTCTGGGTTCAAAGAAATTAAAAGAAAACACATAATCCCAAATGGAGCACATCCTGGAGTTCATCCTGGATTGGGAGGGGAGTTAGAAAAACTTTAGGGCCCAGTTAGGGAAGCTGAATCTGGATTTGTAATGGAGGTTGACTCATGGATTTTCAGAGATGTGACCATAGCGTCATGCTGCGGACAAACGCCGAGGGCGAGCTGCCGTGATACAGGACAGAGCTTCGTGGGGGTTTGCTGGATTCTTCCCTCTGCTTTTGTGTCTGTTTGAAAGTGTCCATACTGAAAGCATCTTTAAAAGGTTTCTGCTAAGAAACTCTGGAGTGAGAGAATGCTGAAAACACAGCCCCAGCGAATGAGCTGGGCAGAGCCCCCGCTTTTCCTTGTAGAAGGAGCTGTTTGCCAGGTGCCACCTGCTTCGAAACTGGGGATCCAGCTGGGCCCGACAAGTGGGCCTGGAGGTGATGCGTCACAAAGGCGATGGGAAGTAGATTTAAGTCTTTTGTCATTAATGGCAAACTCACCCCAAAGAAAAGAATGTGCCTAAGAATATGAGCGAACGCTAGTAGGAAGCTGTGGTGGTAGGAAGCACCTCGGGAAGATGTTTAGAAATATTCTCTTCAGTTACATTTTGTCCAAGGTTTTCCTGTGCGTTTTGTGACATGTGTAGCGGCACAGGGGTACCCACAGGGTATTATCCACATATACACACTTATCCATGTATGCAGCCGCCTCACTCCCCAGGTGCACTTTAAGTTTGGAGCTCTGCTTGTGAGAGGGGCCTCCTTCCATGGCCTCTCCCCCCACAGGGGGGCCCTGCCTCTGGCTTCTGTCTGCACAGCATGTCAGCCCCACCGCAGGACGCCGAGACCCTGATGTTGAGGCAGCACCCAGGGCCTAGAAGGTTCTCTGCTGCTGCCAGAGAACACAGGGTGCCATTTTTATAACATTGGTGAGCAAAGTTTGAAAAGAGATCTGTGTTGCCCAGAAGGAATCATCCCCATTTTCCCACAAGCCACTCCCCAGGGCCCCAACATCTTTGCTGTTAACAGTGTCATTTCAGTTTCTGGTTATTACACATGGTATTTGTTTTAAAATACAAAAATGGAAGAGTACCACGTGTTTGATGTGTCCACGTTGTAACTGCTGACTTAAGACCTGCTCAGTCCGGCATCTTGGCCCACATTACTCCCCCCATCTCAGCATGCCCACCTCTAGGGGCTCACTCCTGTCACAGGTGTGCTGAGGCCACGTGTGCCACTTAGGAGGCCCTTTGCGGTCTCCATCTTCTTGGCCCTGGTGCCCACACCCAGGGAGTGTGTTGCTGTCGTGTTCCCTGACCCATCCTGATCTAGAATCTTCTGTCAGCAGTGAGGAGGGGGGCTGTCAGGGGAGGACCAGGGCTCAGCCTGGCCTAGAAGGCATAGTGTGGAGACCCTACCCTCTGGGTGAGGGGACTGTCAAGTTGGAGTGGAGTCAGCCGGGGTCAGGCCACAGCTCTGCTGAAGGAAGGCAGCCCTGAGAGTAGAGTCGCTGCCTCCAGTAGAGGAGCATTTGGGAGGATCCCCACGGCCCCTTGTGGGCTCCAGGGCAGGCCCATTCTGTGGGGGCTGTGGTACCAGACCGGACGGTGAGGCCCTGCCTCCCACTGTAGGGAGGCAGACGGCACATTGGGTAGAAAGTGAGTGAAGGTCAGCCTGCTGCAGGATGGGGGGGTGCCAGCAGAGGAAATTCGGTGTTCTTGCGTATGGCCACGTGTCCAGCCAAGGACAGCTTGTGTGCAGAGGGAGTGGGCATGTCTGGGAGCAGTTGCCGCCACTCCGGCAGGCTGAGGGCCTGCTCCACCACAGAGGCAGTCGTGGGGGAGTGGTCTGGAGGGGGGGGTCTGCTGGTACGGTGGCACGATCTCATGACCTTTTAGACTTGTCCAGAATCTCATCACTTGTCACCGGGTCACAGCCACCAGATCTGATGTCACCCACCTAAATGACCAAACACCTCCAGCCTGCTCTCCTTGCTGCCAACCCGACCCACCCCCGTCTCCTCACACAGCTCTCTGAGGGTCCTCTACTCTTCCCCCTCCCGCCCTGCAGCAGCCTTTCTCTCTGCCCTCCCTCCAACACCCCGCAGCCCTCCTCTCCAGCCACATGCCTCCTCTGCTGCTGCTGTGAGCCCTCCCTGGGATGCTCCTTTCCAAAGTCAGGGCTGGCTCTGGTGCAGGGAAAGGTAGCACAGCCGGCCTGGTTCTGGCTGGCACCTGGACGGCTCAGGGATTCGGTGGAGCCTACTGTGTCAGGCTGTCTGGACCGCACGGACAGTGGGGTTTATGGTGGACACCCGCTTCCCTTGGTGAGCCTGGAATCGAGGTGCCCGGGGGCTCCTCTGGGCAGGAATGCCACACCGATATTGCTGTAGCTTGCTGCTGGCAAAGGCCCACACCCTCCTGCCAGGTGGGAGAGTGCTCGGGAAGTCTGGCCTGCATGTCCCCGGACTCCGCCTGAGCTGTCCCCTTCTCTTGCTGCTGGTGTATCATGCTGTGTTACTGTAATAAATCTTAGCTGTGCCAGTGGCTAGAAGCTGGACCCCTTGAGTCCTTCTAGCAAAGCAGCGAGCCTGTGTGTGGTGTGGGACTCCCAGCGCAAGCCTTGTCACCCCTCCCCTCCATTCTGTGTTCCTGTGGCACCACTCCGAGGCCTGCCTTCATCTCCATGCTCCAGGTTTCTTTTTACCTAGAGCAGCTGTGACCTTCAGCATCACATTCTTCACTCATTAGGTCTCTAAGTCATCTGTTTCTGGCCTTTACACCCCCTGCTCTGATGTGAGCCCTGCAAGGCAAGGATCTCTGCCTGCCGCTGGTGCCCGTGTACCCCAAGTGCCTGTTTACAGGATGGGGCCTGCGGGCATTTGTTAAATCAGTGGGGGACATGATTAGGAGGCTGTATTAGATACCTGGGGCTGCCCTAACAGAGTACCATGAACTTCTGGCGTAACAGAAGTTTACTTTCTCACGGTTCTGGGGACAGATCCAAAATCAAGGTGTCGGCAGGGCTGCCCTCCCTCCAGAGGCTCCAGGAGAGTTCCTCCTTTGCCAGTGCTTAGTGGCTCCTGGCGTCCCTTGGCTTATGAAAGCCACACTCCGGGCTCTGCTCCGTCTGTGACCATTTCCCACATGTTCCTCTGTGTCTTCTCCCTTGTACGGATACTGGTCCTTGGATTTAGGACCCACCCCAAATCCCAGACGATTTAATCTTGAGAGCCAAATAAGGTCACATTCTGAGGTTCCAGGTGGCCATGAATTTTGGGGGGATGCTTCTTAACCCACTGCAGTTGCTAATTGAAGACCACACTGAGTGTGCTGGGGGTTAGCCGCATTTAGCTCCTGGCAGAGAAAGGATGGAGCATTTTTAGGAAAATGGAGTATGAGGTGCCATAGAGAGGGCACATAAAATGAAGGCTTGAAAGGAACTAAGTTTGGCAAAGAGGAAGTGATCTTCTTAGTTATTGGTTTCAAGAAACTGCAGCTCACATGACCTCAGGGTAAACAGGGCTTGCGGCCAGCACAGAGCGAGGAGGCCCAGGTAGTCCCATGGGCACCAGCGAGCGGGTGAGAGGAGCTCGCTCCACTCTGCCCTCCCTGTACCCTCCGTCTGTGCATGGCTTGCTGGGGCTGAGACATCCTCCAGCCCACCCACACTCTGCGCTGAGCTTGGCTTAGGCAGGTTCCAGGCAGCTGTGGGCAGGACAGGGGGTGGGGACCAGGTCCCAGGACTCTACCCTGAGACGTCATTTGTGGCCTTGGTCAGAGCTTTGCAGTCATGCACTGACATTGTGCTCTGGGCTGGTGACTAGACTCAGGGCTAGATACTTTTTTTTTTTTTTAAGATTATTTATTTTAGGGGCGCCTGGGTGGCTCAGTCATTAAGTGTCTGCCTCCAGCTCAGGTCATGATTCTGGGTCCTGGGATCCAGCCCCGCATCAGGCTCCCTGCTCTTCGGGAAGACTGCTTCTCCCTCTCCCACTCTCCCTGCTTGTGTTCCCTCTCTCACTGTCTCTCTCTCTGTCAAATAAATAAAATCTTTTTTTTTTAAAGATTTTATTTATTTATTCGACAGAGATAGAGACAGCCAGTGAGAGGGAACACAAGCAGGGGGAGTGGGAGAGGAAGAAGCAGGCTTATAGCGGAGGAGCCTGATGTGGGGCTCGATCCCACAACGCCGGGATCACGCCCTGAGCCGAAGGCAGACGCTCAACCGCTGTGCCACCCAGGCGCCCCCAAATAAATAAAATCTTAAAAAAAAAATAAAGATTTATTTATTTTAGAGAGAGCATAGTGGGAAGGGCAGAGGGAGAGAGAGAGAGAATCTCAAGCAGCCTCTGTGCTGAGTGCAGAGCCTGATGTGGGACTCAGCCCCAGGACCTTGAGATCATGAGCTGAGCTGAAACCAAGAGTTGGACTCCCAACCGACTGCGCCACTTGGTGTTCCTGAAGATTTGTTGGTTTATTTGTTTGTTTTTTATAAAGGACAGGTTGAATCTATTCCATTTTCAGCCCATGAGACAAGAAGCCAAATAGTGAAGAAAATAGTTTTTAAGAAGGGAAGCTTCTCCCAGGTGAACGGACATCTGAAGGAGAAGAAGGCACACATGGGTTATAGGAGACCCACGCTGGGGAGCAGGGGCCTGGAAGAGACAGTGCTCATGTCAGCGCCCACTCTTGGCATTGGAGGCAATGGTGTGAGAAGACCCCCCACCCCTACCCTCCCTCCATGGTTCTCCTGTGAGTCTGACCACTGGGGCCCCAATATCCTTCAGCAGGGGTGCACTGACATTGACTGTGCCCGTCAGCTGGGGACTGGGCTTCTATCCGATCATGCTTCCCTGAAGTCCATCTTCTTGCCCTTGTCAGAGAGCTGGGAGGCCATGTTCCCAGCGTCTACAGGATGAGGCCCTGCCTCCAGGCTCGCCAGCTCTTCAAAACTGACCTCCATGCTTAGTATCGGGAGCAAATAGAGTTCAGAAGGCATGCATGGGGGTGCCTTGTTGCTGTCAAAGGGTAAGCTGCATTGCCTTCTTAGTAAAATGAGGGTATCTCCAGTGACCCACATCCAGGTTGGTCTCAAGGAGTCTTTTGGTGGTCCAGTGTTGGAGGGTTCTCTGAGGTAGAGAGCGGGCTCTGGGAGTTGGCTGTGCTGTGCCCCAGATATGGCCAGAGTCCGATCTCCTGGGACGTTGCAAAAGAGAGGCTTAGAGGTTCCTGGCCTCTTCTCCCTGCACTCCAGCACCCCCACTCTGGGTTGCCAGGACAGCATGATTTCTGATTGCCTGCTTCCCAGCTTGGAAGGCAGGAGTTCAGTGAGTGACAGAGTCTCCCTAGAGCTGGGAGGAGGTCCCAGGGAGCCAGCGCTTTCCAGTTCACCTGGCCAGCTGATACCGCTGCTGGGTTGTCGGAGCCACGATTCTGTGTGAATTGTGTGTCCTGGCATGTGCAGTGGCTGCCTTTTTGAGCCCTTCTCCATTTACTAGTTGATTCCCTATTGTAAGAGAGGATCCCCTCGCCCCTGTTTATTTCTTGTTTATCAGTATGAACTCAGACATTTTTTTTTAAGATTTTATTTATTTATTTGACAGAGAGAGAGAGAGAGCCAGCGAGAGAGGGAACACAAGCAGGGGGAGTGGGAGAGGAAGAAGCAGGCTCCCAGCGGAGGAGCCTGACGTGGGGCTCAATCCCAGGACTCCGGGATCATGCCCTGAGCCGAAGGCAGCCGCTTAACGACTGAGCCACCCAGGCCCCCCTGAACTTAGACATTTTAATCCACTGTGTTCTGGCCCATTACTTTATTCTTTCACGTTGCCCAGAGCTGTGCTCGTGGGAACTAGGGGAGGCTGAATGAATGCCTTAACTGCAGTGCACCTAGCGTGTGGCGGCCTACAAGCCCTTTGACTGATGGTCCAGTTTGGTGGGGGGGGGGTGGCTTGGTCCCTGCAAGGACTGCATGTGATTGGTCTGTTGATATGTTATTTGTCCCTCAGGTTCCTCAGAGGTGTTCCTGCCCCCAGACCCCATATTTGCCTCGGCCATGTCGGAAAGCGACAACGTGTTCTGCGCCCAGCTCCAGTGCTTCCACTTCCCCACCCTCCGCCACCACGACCTGCACAGCTGGCATGCGGAGAACTGCTATGAGAAGTCTTCGTTTCTTTGTAAAAGAAGTAAGCCACCTTGGCCATGACTCCTAGGGAGCTGTAAGGAAGTGCTTCTCATGAGCACATGAATATGGCTCTGTGATTTCTGGACCTTGGTGTCAACCTTGAGTAGACTTCGACCTCACGGTGCACCAAGGCAGACCCCTGTATCATAGTAGGGCGGCAGGAGCTCCTTGCCTGGCTCACACCCCTCTCTGAAGGTACACTGCTGCCGCGGCGGGGAGGGCAGGAACGTGGGCTGCAGTCCAACTCTGTGAGCCCTCATTTCTCTTTCCCAGGATAGAAATGATAATTCTTGCCCTCCAGACCTCATTGTTGTTCGGAGATTAAATAAGAATAGTGACGGAAGACTTGCCAAATCTCGTGGTGTCTTGGAGCCTCTGACTCCCCGGTCACCCACCTGTATTCTCTTTGGGTCTTTCCAAGACTGCTCGCTGTGCATCTGGACCACTCCCCTGGCTCTGTCTGTGATCTTCCCTGTCCCTCTGCCTGCCCACTTGCCCACATTCCACATCGAGGTCTCCTCCAGCTTTGGGGACACGCAGTCTGTTGTGCTTACTGAGGGCAGGGCCCCTTGCCCAGGCCCCTCTGCAGTGGGAGGAGGGATGAATCGCACCCAGACACAGCATGGGAGGCCAGCTGGGTGTCAGCCGATGGTCTCAACACCATTTATTTGGACCATCACTCCCTTCCCTGCTGATTTGTCATTCATCGGGGGTTCATCAATGTCTGAGCCTATTTGTGGACTCTATTCTGACCCTTGGTTGTTTGTTAGTCCCATGCTGATACCACACCGTCTTTACAGGAGCTCCTTGCCTGGCTCACACCCCTGCCTGCTTCTCCCTCTGCCTGCCACTCCCTCTGCTTGTGCTCTCTCTCACTCTCTCTGACAGATAAATAAAATAAATCATTTTTTAAAAAGATTTTATTTATTTATTTGAGAGAGAAACAGAGATAACAACAGAGAGCACGAGCCAGGAAGGAGAGGGTTCTAGAAGCAGGCTACCCGCTCAGCAGGGAGCCTGATGCAGGGCTTGATTCCAGGACCCCGAGATCATGACCTGAGCCGAAGGCAGACGCCTAACCAACTGAGCCACCCAGGCACCCCTAAAATAAAATGAATCTTGAAAAAAAAGATTGAGAAATTACCTTTTTGAGGTTAAGGAAGTGCTCTTCATTCCTAGTTTGCTGGGAATTTCTAAGTCACAAAAATGTGAATGCTTTTTCTGCACTTATTGGGATCATGTGGCTTTTCTTCTTTACTGATTTATATTACTGTTTTGCTTATATGATTTTATTTATTTACTTTTTTACATTAGTAGATCTCTGATATTAAACCATCCTCGGGGATATATATATATATATTTATTTATTTTGCTGGCTTTGCTTGGCTGATACTTTATTTAGGATTTTTGAAACTCCTTTAAGAAGTGAGCTTGGCCTGTTACGGTCCTTTCCTGTACTCTCCTTAACTAGTTTTTGTATCATATTTATATTTGATTTATGAAATTCGTTGGGAAGCATTCCTTTTTACCAGTCTCTTAGTCAGTTTACACTAGTTGGGGATGATCTTGTCCTTGAGTGTTTGGTAGACCATACCGTATAGGACCCTCTGGGCCTGGGAGGCAGGGGACTTTGTAACTTGTTATTTAGATACATAGTTGAAACTTGAAGAACATGGGTTAAATCCACTTACATGTGGATTTTTTCAGTAAATACAGTACACTATTATAAATGTATTTTCTTTTCTTTTCGATTTTGATACTTTTTCTCTAGTTTATTGTAAGAATACAGTATATAGTACATATCACATACAAAATATGTATTAATTGTTCATGTTATCAGTAAGACTTTGGGTCAACAGTAGACTATTAGTAGTTACATTTTTGGGGAGTCAGCGGTTGTACATGGATTTTCAATGATGCGACAGAGTTAACCCCTGCATTGTTCAAAGGTCCACTGTCATTTCAAGCTTACGGAAAGGTTGTGGGGATGGTATAAGGAACTCCCTCTCATACACCCCCACACAGATTCACCAGTTATTTGTATTTTGCACATTTGCTTATCATTTTTTCTCTGCATATTTCTTCTAAACCATTTGGAGTAAATTGAAGACATTGTACCCTCGAGGCCTAAATATTTGGTGTGTTTCCTAAGAACCAGGACACACACATAACCGCAGCACAGTTACCAAAACCAGGACTTTTTTTTTTTTTTAAGATTTTATTTATTTATTTAACAGAGATAAAGACAGCCAGCGAGAGAGGGAACACAAGCAGGGGGAGTGGGAGAGGAAGAAGCAGGCTCCCAGCGGAGGAGCCTGGTGGGGCTCAATCCCAGAACGCCGGGATCACGCCCTGAGCCGAAGGCAGATGCTTAACAGCTAAGCCACCCAGGCGCCCCCAAAACCAGGATGTTTAACATGAGTGTAGTGCTAAACAGTAATCTGCAATTTGTTATGACTGTTTTGTCAATTGTTTCAATAATACGCCGTATAGCTATTTTTTTCCTGGTCCAGGATCCAGTCCAGAATCAGCATTGCATTTAGTTGTAGTGTTTCTTTAATTTCTTTTTTGTCTTTCAGTTTGAGTAATTTCTATTGACATGTTTTACTAACTCTTTCCTTAGCTGTGTCGAGTCTGCTTATGAGCCCATTGATGGCATTTTTCTCCTGTTTTTGACATTTTGTGTGCTTTTCATGTTTAGCGTTTCTCTTAGATTCTTTCTTTAAAAAAAAAAAAAGATTTTATTTTATTTATTTGACAGAGAGAGAGACAGCCAGTGAGAGAGGGAACGCAAGCAGGGGGAGTGGGAGAGGAAGAAGCAGGCTCCTAGTGGAGGAGCCCGATGTGGGGCTCGATCCCAGAGCATTGGGATCGCGCCCTGAGCCGAAAGCAGACGCTTAACGACTGCGCCACCCAGGCGCCCCTCTTTCTTGAGTTTTCATCTCTCATTTTCATCTCTTATATTATCTGCCTTTTCCATTAGAGCTTTTAACATTCATCATAGTTACTTTAAATTTTCTGTGGATGGGTCCTTTATTTGAGTGTAGTTTTGTTGATTTAGTTGCCTCTGGAGTATGTGTGTGTGTGTATGTGTGTGTATGTGTTTGTGTGTTTTCTGGCTTTTTGTATGCCTTGTAATATTTTGTCAAAGATCAGACAACTTGTGTAGGACAGTAGAGATTGAGTTCAGTAGGTGGTTTTGGTGCATGGAAAGAGGTTTGCCTTTCCTTCTGATAGGACTTGTGTAGGGAGGGTCTTTACTGCAGTGGTGGTGTGGGGGTCAGTGTGGGCAGGTTTGGGCCTGGGCTGTGGATATCCTCCATGCACCCCAGCCTTCGTATTCATAGCTGCCTTGTGTCTAGAGTGGAGCTGGTTTTCCAAAGGGCTCTTCTTAATGTCTGCTCTGCCCTCTGTTTTAGATCTTCCCTTTGGGCCACTCTTCAGAGAGTCTGTCTCTTGCAGCTGTCTTAGTGTGTGTGTAGCCTCCATCTGCATCTGTTCTGCCTCCAGCTCAAGCTGTGGATCCATCACGGGGTTTTCACCAGCGCCCTAAAGGTTCCCAGTATGCTCTAATTGGAGGCAGTTGGCATGGGAAGCCGGGGGTAGGCTAACTACAAGCCGGGCAGTTGAGGTAATTGGTTTGAAGAGTATATTTGGCTTTCTCTAATGGGTCCTGCCTTGGAAGTGTGGGAAAAACAGGGAAACTCATAGTCATCAACCGAATCCCAAATATTCTGGGCTGGTCCCTGCAGAGGTGGTGGGTCAGAGCTCCGTTGTCATATATGGCCTAGCCATTGTCTGTATATTTCGTCTCTTAGATATACCATTATCATGAGGCACGTGGTGTCGTTTTGCCCTGACATTGGTGACATTAGCTTTGACCCCTGGATTAAGGTTGTACCTGCCAGATTTCTGTACTGTAAAGTTCTAGTTTCTTCTGTTTTGAAATGAATAAGTAATACGTGAGGAGATCCTTTGAGGCCATGTAAAATTCCTGTTCATTATGAAACTTGTACCTGCTGATGTTGGCATGTATTGGCAATTTTCTGACTCTATTCGTGTTTACTAGTTGGCATTCTTTTGTAAGGAAAAGCATTCCTTTCTTTCTCCCCCATTTATTAATGTCTTTATTTGTATTAGAATGCACTCTCGGATTTTTATTATGTAAAATGGGTTATAATTCATGAGTACTATTTATTTTTATGTTTAATGTGACCCATTTATACTGGCTTGTTTGTTTGAAATTGACATTTTTATTGAGATCCTGTAGGTTCAGATGCATTTATAGGAAGTAAGACAGAGAGACACCTTATACGTTTTGCCTGATTTTCCCAAATGGGAGCATTTTGGAAAACTATAGTATAATATCACAGCCAAGATATTGACTTGGACACAATCCACTGATCTTATTCAGTTATCTCCAGTTTTACTTGTATGCATTTGTGCGTGTGTGTGTGTGTGTGAGAGAGAGAGAGAGAGAGAGATTTATAGAATTTTATTACTTGTGTAGGTTCCTGTAACACAGTCAAGATATGAGTAGTTCCAGCACCATAAAGATCCTCCCTATTGTTCCTCTATAACCACACCCACTTGCAGCCATTATCTGTGGTGGTAGAATTCTCCAGTGAAACCACTTGGGCCTGAGATTTCTTTTGGGGGAGTTTTTAAATTTTGAATTCAACTTATTTGATGGTTATAGGGCTGTTCAGATTGTCTGTTTCACGTTGAGTGACTTTTTGATAGTTTCTGGTTTTCAAAGAATGGATCCATTTCTTGTAAGTACTCAAATTTATGGGCGTGGAGTTGTTCATAGTGTTTTCTTATTAACCTTTTTACGACTGCAGGATTTATAGTGATGTCCCCTATTTCATTCCTGATTTGTGTTTCTCCAATTTTGATTTTGTCAGTCTTGCTAGAAGTTTATCAATTTTGTTGGTTTTCTTGAGAACCAGCTTTTGTATCATTGATTTTTCTCTATTTTCAATTTCACTTATTATTGCTCTTTATTATTTCCTTCTGTTTGCTTTCTTTTTCTAGTTCCCCTTGTACTCTCTGAACTCAGCCTTTTCCCAAAGAGCCTTGGAGGACCTGGGCACTAGTTATGCTCGTGGCTTTTATGCCCTTTCAGTGGACAGAGCTAAGACGTGTGTGTGTGTGTGTGTGTGTGTGTGGGTGTGGGTGTGGGTGTGGGTGTGTGCATGTATGTGTGTGTGTATATATCTTGGATATAGATTTTTGATACTAATTTAGTTGTTTTCATGATTATAGATATATTCAAGTTTTCCGGTTCTTTTTCAGTCAGTTTGGTAAGTCATATTTATCTAGGGCATTGCTTATGTGTCTAAATTTTCTACTTGATTCTCATACAATTCCCTTAGCATTCTCTTATGATTTTTGAAGCATTCGTGTATATCATTATGACCTCCTTTTGTTGTTGGGTTTTTTTTGGTTATTCTTTTTTTTTATAATAATATTTTTTTAGTTTATTATGTTAGTCACCATACAGTACATCCCTGGTTTTTGATGTAAAGTTCGATGATTCATTAGTTGCATGTAACACCCTGCACCATGCAATACGTGCCCTCCTTACTACCCATCACCAGCCTATCCCATTCCCCCCCTCCCCTCTGAAGCCCTCAGTTTGTTTCTCAGAGTCCATAGTCTCTCATGCTTCATTCCCCCTTCTGATTACCCACCCTTTCTTTATCCCTTTCTTCTCCTACCGGTCTTCCTAGTTCTTATGTTCCATAGATGAGAGAAACCATATGATAATTGTCTTTCTCTGCTTGACTTATTTCACTTAGCATTATCTCCTCCAGTGCCGTCCATGTTGCAGCAAATGTTGAGAATTCGTTCTTTTGATAGCTAAGTAATATTCCATTGTATATATGGACCACATCTTCTTAATCCAGTCATCTATTGAAGGGCATCTCGGCTCCTTCCATGATTTAACTATTGNTTTAACTATTGTGGACCAATGCTGCTATGAACATTGGGGTGCATGTGGCCCTTCTCTTCACTACGTCTGTATCTTTGGGGTAAATACCCAGTAGTGCCAAGGCTGGATCATAGGGTAGCTCAATTTTTAACTTTTTAAGGGACCTCCACACTATTTTCCAGAGTGGCTGTACGAACTTGCATTCCCACCAACAATGTAGGAGGGATCCCCTTTCTCCACATCCTCTCCAACAGTTGTTTCTTGCCTTGTCAATTTTTGCCATTCTAACTGGCGTAAGGTGGTATCTTAGTGTGGTTTTGAATTTCCCTGATGGCTAATGATTTTGAACATTTTTTCATGTGTGTGTTAGCCATTTGTATGTCTTCATTGGAAAAGTGTCTGTTCATATCTTCTGCCCATTTTATGATTTGTTTATTTGTTTCTCGTGTATTGAGTTTGAGAAGTTCTTTGTAGATCTTGGATACCAGTCTTTTATCTGTAGTATCATTTGCAAATATCTTCTCCCATTCCGTGGGCTGCCTCTTAGTTTTTTTTGACTGTTTCCTTGGCTGTGCAGAAGCTTTTTATCTTGATGAAGTCCCACAAGTTCATTTTATCTTTTGTTTCTCTTGCCTTTGGAGATGTGTCATGAAAAAGGTTGCTGTGGCCGATGTCGTAGAGGTTGCTGCCTATGTTCTCCTCTAGGATTTTGATGGATTCCTGTCTCACATCGAGGTCTTTCATCCATTTAGAGTTTATCTTTGTGTATGGTGTGAGTGAGTGGTCAAGTTTCATCATTATGACCTCCTTTTGATTCCTAATATTATTTATACTTTCTTCCTTTTTTCTACTTAGTCTTACTGAAGATTTGGCTCTTTGATTCATCTTTGTGAATAACCAGCTTTGGGTAGTAATTGATTCTCACTGTTGTGTATCTGTTTTCTGTGCCCTTAATTTCTCCTGTCAGTGTACATCCTTTTACTTTCATTAGGTTTACCCTTTTCTTTTTCTACCTCCTAGAGTTAGAACCTTGTCTCCTTAATTTTTAGTTTTTCTAATATAAGGCATTAAAGTTTAATTTTCCCTGTACTTGCAAATTATAAAGTACACAGATCTTAAGTGCAAGTTTGTGGAAATTGTACGCATGTGTGACGACTTCCCAAATTAAGATGTGGAATATTTCTAGCCCTGCAGAAGATGCTCCCTGTCCTTTTGTAGTCAGTATATTTCCCTCTTCCAGGAAGTCGTTCTTATCCTAGGTTAATCATAGATCATATACTGTATTTACTCATAGTCTCTAATTTAATTTAGTGGCTTATGTATATTGTCAGCTAACATGATATTTATGTTCTGTTGTTATTAGGATTTTTGTGACTATTCCATATGTGCTTAAACTCTTGGCCATAGGATTTTTTATACATTTATTAGCTCAGGCTTATTGATGGCGTTGTGCAAGTCTGTTTTGACTGTACGGTGTATCAGTTGTTGAAAGAGGTGTGTTTTAATCTCTCACTGTGGCTGTTGATTCATCCATTTTTCCCTGACAATTCTCTAATTTTAGCTTTATCTGTCTTGAGGTCATGTTATCGAGGTCCTAAGTACTCATAATTATTACATCTTCCTGAATTGAACCTTTTTATCATGATCTAATAGGCAGATAGCCGGACTTTGAATCCAGGTTTGGCTTTGGACAAGTTTCTTGGGTTCCACATCAGGAAAGGGGGTAGAGCACCTACCTCACCGTGTTGTTGAGAGAGATTAGTTAACATACGTGCAGTGCAAAGAACGGTCCTCGTCATATAGAAAGCTCCCAATATATAGGAACTATTTTCTTTATTATTACATATTATTTTTGTGCTAGCTTTCTTTTAATATGCCTTTTTGTACTCTTAATTAATTAAGTCTTCGAGTTGATTTTGGCACCTTATTCTATGCTGTTTCCCCAGATTTTTTCTTCTTTTTAATTTTTTCCTGACTTAAATGAGATTAATCAACTTTTCTCTAGTTCTTTTTTTCCTATACTGGTTCAGAAATTCTGGTTACCCTTACATTTTTAAAGGGCATAATTGATTTATTTTTTTAAATCTAAAGACAGTCAGTATCTCTAACTTCCTTCTGGTTAATACAAAGACCCTGTATTGCAAGGTCAGTCTGAAATCCAAAATTACAAATTTATAGAATTTGCTGCTCAGTGAGTAATTTATTTTCTCCCAAATGGAGCCTGTAATTTCCAGTGGGCCAGTGCCACTTTGTGTTTACTGATTGATCACTGATCGATTGAGGAAGATCTAGACTGCAGAGGAGCCTAATTTCTACTCACCGTGCAAACCACCTTTTAAGAAGGCTTAAAAAGGGACATTGGGAGGATGGTTAAAACCAACCCTTATCTTTCTTACAATTCTGCAGAGCACATGCCCTGCATCTGCAACTTGGGTACGCCTCCCTTCCCTAGATGATGAATTCACAAGGGACCTTACAAGCTGCTGAGAATAAGTGTGCTTTTGAACGAATTCTTTTATGGATATCAGTCAAAAAGTTACCATCAGCTGGAACTGGAAAACAGAGGGTTTTGTTTTTGTTTTTGTTTTTGTTTTTTTCCCCAGTGGCAGCCATTTCAGCTCAAAAGCTCAGTTCTTGGAAGGGCCACTTCTTGACATCAGAGAAGACACACTTCCCTGTGCCCCTAAAAATAAAAAGTTAAAAAAAAAAAAAAACCCAAAAGCTCTATATTGCCTTAGCTCCAGTTGTTCCCCAGCCTCGGACTTACGTGTACTTGTTGTCCATTATTTTAATTTTACTTTGTTTTTATACTTCTTAAATGAATCACTTGTTGTTTTATGAAGTCTGCACTTATGTTCATGAGTCTCTCTATTATTTCTTCTTGCATCCCACTTCTTTCTGCGTTCAGCTTTTTATTCTCAAATACATTCTTAAGGAGCTCTTTGAAATGAGGTTGTGTTATCAGTGCTACACTCTTACTCTCTGAATGAAAAGTCTGTATTTTTTGACCCCAATCCTGAATGTTCGTTTAGCTGGGTATAGATTTGTTGGTTAACAGTTACTTTTTCTCAAGACTTTGAAGATATTTTATTGTTTCTGCCTGTTCCTTGCTCTGAACTATCATATGCCTTTCCTTGGTTTGTTAGGTATATTATAAATTTTAAAACTTCTTATCTTCCTGCTCTACAAACAGGCTTTAAGCATCCGGTCCAGGTGGCCAGGTGCCCCAGTGTGATAAGGTTGGCCTCTGCCATAAATTCTCCTTCTTGGCCTCCCCTGACTGTGACCTAGTGATAGTCAAGTGCCCCAGTGAAATCCCCCATGCCTTTGCTTGTGTCCTCCACCCTGACCCCCCTAGTAAAGCACTTGCTGTGGATCCTTGCTCCTTCTCTGCTCCCTACCCACTTGGCTGAGTGGCACCTTTGGTGTTCTTCCTGTGTGATCCCTGCTGACGTGCAATGACTTGGTCGGTCCAAAATCTATGCGTATAATACACTTTGTTTTCTTGTGCCTCCCCTGTGCCCTCCTTGTGGCCACACCGACTGACCATTGCCTGAGAAAACACAGAACAGTAGGTAATCTTCATCTCTTGGTGCTTTTGAGAGTTTCTTTGTTGATACACTGAGGTTTCATCACATTGTGTCTAGTTATTGATTTATTTTTATTGGTCCTTTTAGGACCCCTGGGAATTTGTGTTTTATTAATAATGGGAAGATTTCAGCCATCATCTCTCTTTTTTTTTTAAGATTTATTTATTTATTTGACAGAGAGGCAGTGAGAGAGGGAACACAAGCAGGGCGAGTGGCAGAGGGAGAACCAGGCTTCCCGCCGAGCGGGGAGCCCAATGCGGGGCTTGATCCCAGAACACTGGGAGCATGACCTGAGCTGAAGGCAGACGCTTAACGACTGAGCCACCCAGACGTCCCTCTTTTTTTTTTTTAAATAGCTTTATTAAAAAGATATAATTCACGTACTTTCCAATTCACCCATTTAAAGTGTACCATTCAACACTTTTTAGTATATTCACAGTTAAGTGTAACTATTACCACTAATTCCATGTACATATACATATACATTTTGCCATATACATTTTATTAAGATTAGCTTCAGACTGATGCTAGGTTCATTTCAGTGATATGTGGAATGTTACCCCTTATAACCCCATTCCCTTTCCTTCTTTGGTATTATTATTATACACATTAGGTCTGTTATTGTTACAAATGAACAAAACGTTGTTAATTACCACCTCCAGTCATTTCCTTAGCCTAAAACAGCTTTGCTTCCACACATCTCCTTTGGGCTGTTATTGGCAAACACGTACGTTACATTTCTATATGTTAGAGGCCCAATACTATGTTATAAACAGTATCTTATACAGTTGCCTTTTCAATCAGTTAAAAGAAAAAAAGTACTCATTTATATTGTCTTTCATAATTACATAATTATCTTTTTTAGTGCTTTTTGGTTTCTGTATGGATCCAAATTCCTCTCTGAGGGTCACTTTCTTTTAGCCTTAAGAACTTCCTTTGGGGTGGGACACCTGGGTGGCTCAGTCAGTTAAGCATCCAACTCTTGATTTCGGCTCAGGTCATGATCTCAGGGTTGTGAGATAGAGCCCTGCATCAGGTCCTGTGTCAGGCTGTGCACGGAGTGTGGAGCCTGCTTAGGATTCTCTCTTTCCCTCTCTCTCTGCCCCTCCATCCCTTCATGCTCACTCTCTCCCTCTTAAAAAAGAAAAGAAAAGAAAAGAAAAGAAAAGAAACGAACTTCCTTTGGGAAAAAAGACTTCCTTTGATATTTCTTATAAGTCAGATGTGAAAGCAACAAATTCCCTCAGGCCTTGTCTGTCTGGAGAATTTCTTTATTTTGCCTTCAGGTTTTGAAAGCTAGTTTTGCTGGATATAGGATTCTTGGTTGACAGTTTTTTCTTTGAGCACCTTGAGTATGCTATCCCACTGCCTTTCCACCTCTGTTTTTTTCTGCTGAGAATTCAGCTGTTAGTCTTATGGGGGTTCTCTTATAAGTAACAAGTCATTTCTGGCTTGCTGTGTTTAAGATTTTCACTTTTTCTTTGACTTCAGCACTTTTACTATGTTGTGTGTTCTGATGTGTTTAGGCTCTTTACTTTTATCCAACTTGGAGTTTGTTGTGCTTCCTACACATACAGGTTTTGTTTTTCAATGAATTTGGGAAGTTTTTAGCCGTTATTTCTTCAGATACTTTTTTCTGCTCCTTCTACTCTCTTCTCCTTCTGGTACTTCCATTTCGTGTATAATGGTACACTCGATGGTGTCCCACATTTCTCTGAGCGCTGCTCATTTTCCTTCATTCTTTTTCTCTCTGTTCTAGCAGAAAACAGTTCTATGTGAGTTTCTTGCCTTGCAGATTCCTGACAATAAGAGCTATGTAGATTAAGTCTTAAGTGAGGCACAGACCCATTGTTGTGGGATTTCTGATGATTTTTTTTAGATATCTCTACTCCATTTGGAGACTGAAACAAACTTCTTCTCGTGTCCCTTTGCCTCTCACTGAGCATGTGTCTTTTGGAGAGCTGCCCCTGCCTCATGCCTTGTCCCTTCTTCCAGGCATCTGTTGTGTCTGGGGCTGGGTTAGGGCTCTGAGTTTTCAGCTCCCTCTCGTCTCTGGTCAAGGCCATTTCTCTTCCTTTAGCCCCAGGTCAGCTCTGCACAGAGTTTATTGTGTGTGTCTCAGGACTAGTGGACCATCTTTGCAAGCAGAACTGGCAGCTTCTTGGGAGAATCATTGGAGGCACATTCTCAAATGTGTTGTAAAATGGTTAATATGCATGGCAGCTGCATCTTAAAATTGAAGAAATCTCTAAGTAAACTGCTTAGGCAAACACTTGAAAGCAAAGACTTGTCCACGGGCTTTCCCCTGGAATCTAGCACTCTTCTCTCTCCCAGCTGTCTGGGCTTATGGCCAGGTGTGCCCTAACCAGGTGTGCTTTGCCCTAATAGTGAACTGTAGTGACCTCTCTCAGATAGCCACTCCCTGTGGCTGTGGGCCAGACACACACTTCAGCACTGGGAGGTCTCTCAGGTTGATCTTGCTAACTCCTCTGTTGTCATGTCTGCTGCCTACACCTGGGTTGGGAGAGTCAGGGCTCCTCCTGCCAATAATGCATATATATGTGCATGTATGTGCTTGTTGCAGGTCAAACATGCGTTGACATCAAGGACAATGTGGTGGATGAAGGGTTCTACTTCACCCCCAAAGGAGACGACCCGTGCCTGAGCTGCACCTGCCATGGTGGGGAGCCCGAGATGTGTGTTGCTGCCCTCTGTGAGAGGCCCCAGGGCTGCCAGCAGTACCGCAAGGACCCCAAGGAATGCTGCAAGTTCATGTGCCTGGACCCAGGTGAGACTGATGGTGGGTCATGTGTCAGCCCCCCCTATTCTGAGCTAGAGCCCAGATGTCCCTTTGCTTTCTCAGTGGCGGGGACTCATGAGAGCGCATGACATGTGTCATAGCAGTGGTGGCAGCATTTGTTTACAGAGCTGTCCTGCCAGCTTTGACGGCCAGCTACTCTTGTGGGCATGTGTGTGTCACATGACCCAGGCTTCTCTAGCTGCCACCTCACAGGTTGGCTTGTGTCAGCTCTCAGGTAGGTAACAATTATTGTACACCAGTGAACTTGAACTTGAGTGTGGGTGTCTGCTCATGAATCAGCTGTAACCGATGGCTTCAAACCTCACCTTTCTCCTCTCAAGACTTACGTCCCCATTTGAGCTCTTTTCTGAGTATGGTGATGTGGAGGGTAATGACAGTTTTTATTGCTTATAGTCATCGATTTTTGCTCTTAAAATCTTCTAGAAAAAGATTAAATATTACCCTCGTTTTGAGAAAGAAACTTTCTACCAAGTGGTGTTTGTGGTTAGACACTATGCAGGCATGTGGTCTCTAGACAGCCCTCTTTCTTTCCTTTCCGGGAAAAAAAAAAAGAGAGCAGCAGGTAGCAACCTGCTCTGTACAACCATTAGTGGGCATCACACTCCATACAGCATGCTGGATTATTCTTCACATCAGTGCAGTTGGCATCTCTGTGAATTCATAATCTCAAGAGAAATGTAAATCAAAAGTATGAATTTGTTTTTTTATCTTGGCAGTGTGAGAGAGACGTGGACAGGGACTTGTGGAAGTCCCTAAGCTCATGGATCCCGTAGAAGAGAAGCTTGGGCAGGGCGTGGTGGCCATCTCCATCCTCCAGGGCCCCTGTGAAGGAGAAACTGGTTTGCCTAGTGGTGGTGGGACAGGAGTTGGAACTGGTGTATGAGGGCCACAATAACTAGAGCTTTCATTAAGTAGAGAGTTGTCAGTGTCCCTGCATGCCAGGAAGGCCTTCTGGGGGAGAGGGCAAAGCAGTGTCAGAGGGTGTCTGAGGTTTTGCCGAATCAGACACTTTGGCACATGTCCCAGATGTGCAATCAGCTGTGAAGAGTACAGAGGAGCCTACCAGGGAGAATGGAGCTCAGTGAAGGGTACACTTGGGCCTCCCCAACTCACAGAGTAGATTGTATCTGCTTGTATAAGATTCATTCCTGTGGGATTCTGACAAGCACTGATGGGTGCTTACCAGGTCTCCTGTTTCCTGGCCACATCACTCTGAACCTCCAGCTCACTTACCTTCCACAGGAGTCAGACTCTGGCTTTCACAAGCCACATCACTGGATTTCTCATTCCATATCTTAGTGTCCACCAGTATTGCCTTACCTCTCCATCCAGGCTTTGTCAGAATGACCAGGCCTATATAAGGCCTGTAGGGCCTGCCCAGTCCTGAGGACTTCTCAGCAGAGCAGGGCTCTCAGGGCATCTGGATGAGACCACGGCTGCTGCAGGCCATTCTCCTGTGCATTCTCAGAGCAGCTTATCCAGGGCATCTGCCTGCCTATTATTCAGCCTTACTTTTCAGGCTCCTAACTGCTTCCCAAGCTGAGCGTTTTCTCCTGGGAAGTGCCTGTATTCCAACAAGGACAGACACACTGCTGCCCAAACTGGGGACGTTGGGAAAGTATCCCCTTCAAGAAGGCAAGGATATCTGCCCTCACCACTCTGTTCAGGGTTGTACCAGGAGGTCAAGGACAATGCCAGAAAATGGAAGGGTATCCAGACCAGAAGGGGAAAATGAAATCATTTTTTTTTTAGTAGATGACATGATTGTCCGCATAGAAAATCCCAGAGGATCTATAAGAAAGTTACTACAACTAGTAAGTGTGTTTAGCAAGGTCTCCACATACAAGGGCAATATATAAAGCTCCACTGTTTTTATATATACTACCTGTGAACAGTTGGAAATTGAAATATCTAAGAAAGTACCGTTTATAGTAGCACCAAAAAAAACATGAAATACTTAGGTATAAGCCTTACAAATATGTGCACAATCTGTATGCTACAAAGCATAAAATACTGATGAAAAAAATTAAAGGTGTAAATAAAAGGAGAGGTATACCATGTTCATGGATCATAAGACTCAATATCATTAGGCAGTTAATTCCCCCCAAATTATCTATGGATACAATGCTGTCCTAACCCAAATTCCAGCAGACTTTTTACAGACATTGACAAACTGATCTAAAATTTATGTAGAGGAGTGCCTGGCTGGCTCAGTCAGTGGAGCACATGACTCTTGATCTTAGCGTTGCAAGTTTGAGTCCCATGTTAGGTGTAGAGATTACTTTAAAATTTAAAAAAAAAAATTAAAAAATAAAATAAATAAAACTTATGTGAAAGACAAAGGAATTAAAATAGCTAAAACAGTTTTTGAAAAGAACGAAGTTGGAGGATTCATGGTACCTGATTTAAAACTTACTGTACGGTCATAGTAATCAAAACAGTGGTATTATCAAAAGAAGAGACACAGATCAGTGGAACAGAGTAGTCTAGAAATAGTCCCACACTTACATGGTCAACTAATATTTGACAACAGTACAAAGGCAGTTAAATCGAGAAAGGATATTTTTTAACAAATGGTGCTGGAACAACTGGACATCCTTATGCAAAATATATATACACACACATATACCTTTAATTACACATCTTACTATGTATAAGAATTAACTCAAAATGGTCATAGACCCAACTGTCAAACCTTAAATTGTAAAACTTCTAGAGGAAAATATATGCTCCAAAAAAATAAAGTCTGTTAAAAGAAAATAGAAAACATAGAAAAATCTGTGTGGCCTTGGGATAGGCAACATTTATAGCTGACATCAAAAGCATGATCCACAAAATTTCTTTTGTGGATTTCTTTTGATAAATTGTACTTGATCAAAGTTGAAAACTTCTGCCTTTTGAAAGTTGTTTAAGGAAATGAAAAGATGAGTCACCATCAGGGAAAAAAATATGTGCACAACACAAATCAGACAGAAGTCTTGTATTCAGAGTATATAAAGACTCTAAAAACTCAAGAAAGCAAACCACTCTATTAAGTGGGGAAGAGATTAATATGACACTTCACCAAAGAAGGTACATGATGGCAGCCAAGCAGCTGAAAAGATGCTCAGCGCTAGTCACTAGGGGAACAGATTGAATCCACTTGGGGTACCACAGCTAATGGAAGACTAAAATAGTACAACTGCCAACTCTGAGCAGTGACCCAGGTGCAGAGCGACTGCCCCTCTCACAGTGCTCTTCCCCTCCCATCCTGCACTGGTGCCCTGGGATGGCCTGGCGTCATGAGGCTCCAAGAGGTGAGATGAGGTGCCCAGCTGTGTAGCTGCCAGGAACGGAACCCATGTTAGAGTCCAGGGCATCGCCCTCTGGTTCCTGCTGAGCTGCTGCTTCACCTGCTGTCTCTCGGAGATTTGAAACCGTTAACCACGTAACCAGGCTCCGTGAAATGGAGTACTTCACGCACAGGTTGGGCAGCCAGCCACGTGGAGAGGACCTGGCATCAGACCAAGGGTCAGGCCAGGTGGACTTCAGGACACCATCAGTTCCAACAGCATCTACCCCAGCAGGACATGGATTCTGGGGCCCAAGGGCTAGCTACGCACCAGTAGCCTGGAAGACAGAAGACAGCCCCCCACCTGGTATTATCCAGAGCCCCATAGGGGGACCAGCCATGGTGTGAGTCCCCAGGGACCCAAGAGCTGCCTTCTGGCTCCTAGGACAGTGCTGTCTTCTTTGTGTCTGACTGCAGGTGGCTTTCTTCTAGGGGATGCTTTCTCCTTCCTGGTAATCAGCATGGAGGGATGGTCAGGGACCTTGAATGTTCCTTGAGTTATTTTGGAAGTAATTAATAAGAGTCATTGCAAACGGACTGCTGCTTTAGGCCCCCTTGGGATCTCTGAGCTGGCCACCAATTAACAGACAGTCAGCAGCCCCTGAGCTGACAGACTCCCTCCCACAGACAGAGACAGAATGTTCCCTTGAGACTGGAGGAGGGGAGGATCAGAGGCACCAAAAAAGCAACTAATTGCTGAGAGGATGTACCCTTTCCACATACTTACTTCCCAAGTGTTGGCAGCATAAGTGCAGCTTTGAGGGAAGCTCTCTGGCCCTGTGGGAGGAGGGCAGGAGTGAGCTCGGACCATCTCCGTTGGTATGGAGCAGGCTGGGCCAGCTGAAGCAGCCACAGGGGCCTGGTCTCTCTCATGGAATCCATGTTGGCCACGAAGCGTCTTCTTGGGGCTGGTGGTTGGGGACCTGCCCGCATGGCTGTCACGGAGTTGGAAGTCGACAGTTCTTCCACCCATGTGGAGTCCTGCTTCCAGTGGCTACAGGTCACTCTCCCCCACACACACACACCCCACTGAGGCCTCCGTGGCCGTCCCTCTGGGTCGTGGAGGCGGGTATTCCCGGCACCACTTCCTGGTTCTGTTACTCTATGACTTGGTACGAGTGGCCCGGCTCACCTAGGTGAGAGCCCCTGGAGAGGTCTGTCACACTGTCGGCGCTCAGCCAGTGCAAGCCTCTTCCCTCACCCCTCGTCCCGTGATCATCGTCCGAGCTCCCCCACAGCAGCTCCACAGCAGGCACGTGACAAGCACTGGGGCACCAGGGCAACGCAGGTGTCTCCACGTGGGCACTGTCAGCATGTGGGGCTGAGCACTGTGATGTGGGCCCTTCTTGTGCTCAGCAGGGTGTTGACGGCATCCCTGGCCTCTACCCGCTGGATGCCAGGAGTGCCTCCACCCTCGAGGCATTGATGGTGAAAGTGTCTCCAGACGTTGCCAGATGTTTCCTGGGAGTTACAGTGTCGCCCAGGTGAGCATCCCTGGTCTCGGGTCCAGGAGCTTGGTCACATGTGCCTGATTTTGTACTGTGTGGTTGGGGGCACAGGGGCCCACAACAGAGATTCTTAGGCAGAAGGGGCTGATCGCATGGGACTTAGTCCTAGGCTGGAAGGTAAAATATTTTTCCTGGCCCACGATTTACTTCTCTCCTTTGGTGTTATCACAGTATTCATGACTCTGAGCTGGTTCATTTCTGCCATCTCTCCTAAGCTCGTCACGTGCAGGGAATCAGGAAGCAAGTGCTTTTCCACATACCTGCCTGGTGGTGAAAGGCTGTGGCCTTGCCATAGCACTAAGCACCTGGGGGGTTAGGCTGTCCTTTTCTGAGAACAGCCGGTTTCCTTCCATCCTTGTAACAGATGGCAACAGCCTGTTCGACTCCATGGCCAGTGGGATGCGTCTGATTGTTAGCTGCATCTCCTCCTTCCTCATCTTGTCGCTGCTGCTTTTCATGGTCCACCGGCTTCGCCAGAGGCGGCGGGAGCGCATCGAGTCCCTGATTGGAGCCAACTGTGAGTGCGCCTGGCCCTGCCTATGACAGCCACAGTGGAGGCCCGGCTCCAGGCTGTGTTCCATTTGGGGTGGGAGGGCACAGGAAGGGGCAAAGAGGAAGGAGAGGATGTTGAAAAGGGGTGCCCCAGCGTGTCCCTGTCCCACCCATTCACCTGCTCCTGGGCTGAGCACACATCTGGGGAACTAGAGGAACTGTCCTGGGGACCTGAAATTGGGCTCCCCTGGCTCCCTGGCCCTCCAGGCCTTGAAGCAGGACCCGCAGGTGCCGCTGTGTGTTCAGATGGGTGATGTTACCCTTTCCGGCAGCCTGGACCGTGAGTGGGCCACCTGCCAGGGGCACAGGGGCAGAGCAGCAGACGCCCGGAGCTGTTGGGCAGCTTAGGGTGTGACTTGCCTTCCTCAGCTCAAGTTCTCTGCAGTGAGCAGCCTGTGCCCTCAGTAGAGCTGCTGGAGTCGCTCCTTGTCTCAGCGAGCAAGCCAGGCTCCCCAGCGCCCAGTCGCCCACTCCGTGTGGGGAGCGGTGGGATGGTGGCAGACCCCAAGGGCTCGAGGGCTGGAGGGCTCCGAATCAAGGTGGAGGGAGTGCTGAGGGACTGTGCCAGCTGCAGTCAGGGGCCTCACGGCTCTGAGAGCCAGCACGGTCCTTCCACAGACCCTCGGTTCTCACCAGGCCAGCCTCAGCTGGAGAGCTGTGGTGACGGCGGGGCAGCAGAAGTGGCAGGAAGTAGTGATGGCTGCACGTGTGTGGGGGCCAGGGATACCCTGAAGGAGGGGGTCCGGGTGAGAGATTCCAGGCTCTCGTGTGGGCAGCCGGGCACACAAGTGTGACTGTCAGCATGCCTGATTCCTTGGGCCTGGGGGTGGCAGGTCCAGCCTCAGGGGGTGGGTGACTCGGGCTGAGCCGGGCATCTTTGAGGGAAGTGACTCTGTTGCTTGTCTCTCCCTGCGGTTGCCCAGTGCACCACTTCAACCTCGGCCGGAGGATCCCCGGCTTTGATTATGGCCCAGACGGGTTTGGCACCGGCCTCACACCATTACACCTTTCCGATGACGGGGAAGGCGGCACGTTCCACTTCCACGACCCTCCGCCTCCCTACACCGCATACAAGTACCCGGACATCGACCAGCCTGATGACCCACCACCACCCTACGAGGCCTCCATCAACCCTGACAGCGTGTTCTACGACCCCGCAGGTGCTTCCCCCCGGGGGACAGGGAGCAGCACTAACCGTCCGCCGTGTGCAGCAAGAGGCCCAGGGGTCCTCCTCCCCAGCCCATAGGACCCCGAACCTCCACTTCTTCCTGGCCTTCTGCTTTCCCCTTGGGCTTCCCTTTAAGGTGGAAGGAAGCGCCGTCTGTCGGTAGGCAGGCTCTTCCCAGGGTTGCCCGTGCAGGTGAGCACTGGCAGTGCCCACGCTGCCACTGGCCTTCCTCCCATGAACAGCTGTTAGCAAGCAGCCCTTGGGGCACACCCAGCTGGGCTCTGTGGAGAACTGGGGAGCCAGGTGCTGGTGGTTGTGGGGACAGGGTGAGCCCAGAGCTGCAGGGTCCCACCCAGAGCCAACTGCTTGACCATAAAGACACACGTGTACATGTGGTGAGCTGAAGAGACACCATCATGACGTTCCCTCCTGTCTGGAAGCAGTTCTGTGAAGAAAACATTGGTTCTGTGTTGTTGGCCCGATGACTTGAATCTGTTGTCCATCTGATACCACGGAAGCTCATTCCTCACAGCTGTGTAGCACAGAGGGAATGCCAGGTTCCTCACCCACTGCCCGGCTTGTCCCTGTGCCTGGTGTGCAGCTCGGGTGGCCCATGCCGTTGGCCCTTGTATTAACACCCTCTAACATGCACAACCCCCCCTGTGGTCCACCAGCGGGCAGTACTCTGCTCCAAGGTGGCTGGTTCCCTGCGCACCCACGTACAATGCTGTCCTGGGGCCAGCAGTACGATGTTCGCTGGGACTGTGCCTCTGTGGTCTGTAGGCAAGACCTGGATTTGACCCCTGAACACACAGATTGTCAGTTTGCTGTCGGGGGGGTCAGGGTAGAACAGGTTTCCTGCCAGGGCTGCTGCCGGGGGGCAGCAGGTCCCAGATGCCTGCATGGAGCCAGCTGTAAGGGAGCTCGTGCTCTCCAGGGCCGGGCAAAGGGGCATGCTGGGCCCCCATGCCCAAGCTTTTGGAGAAGTTCTGTAAGGAGCAGGCACACTGAAGGGAGTGAGCTGCCACAAAGCTTCCCTCAAACCAGAGATTTCTGCAGACCCCTGTGAGGTTCGCAGAGCTGCCTACTCCGGCCCTGTTCCCTGCATTCCCCCTGCCCCCATATTCCAGCCACAGCCTGGCCACCGCCAGCCCAGTAACTTCCTCATGTCACGTGAGCCCTGCTTTGACTCCCACCAAGTCCGAGAGGATTTTCCCTCCCCCCTGACTTTGTTCTGCTGACTGTCAAAGCATGTCCCCCAACACTGCACACCATGGCTTGCTCATAGCTGTACCCCTGCACCTCGCACCTTGCCAGGTGGCAAAGGGAGGGGTAAGCACAGCTCCCCCCTCCGCCCCTACCATCGTGGGAGCATTCAGACAGGAGGAATGTCCCCTGGCTCTGTCCAGCCCTCCCTCTTCCCCTGTGCCAGACCCACCATCCTGCTGACACCCTTCTGTCTCGCTGCAGACGACGATGCCTTTGAGCCAGCAGAGGCCAGGCCGCCGACCCCAGGGGATGGGAGCGGTGACGGTGCATCACCCCGGCGCCTGGAGCACCCTCTGCCTGCCGCAGGGGCCTCTCTGGCAGACCTGGAAGACTCAGCCGACAGCAGCAGTGCCCTGCTTGTGCCCCCTGACCCTAGCCAGAGCGGGAGCACCCCAGCCACAGAGGCGCTGCCAGGGGGCGGCCGCCATAGCCGCAGTTCCCTCAGTACCGTGGTGTAGAGGATGGCCCAGCCCACGACCCTGATGGGCGGAGAGCACCTTTTTGCTGTCGAGAAAACCTTGATCCCCGTGGGAGACTTACAGGGCCCCTGAGTGAGCCTGGACCCAGCTGCACGGCTGCACACCCACTGACGGCGTGTGTGTGCGCACACAGACCACACTGGCCTCCCAAGGGAGCAGACATCTGCACCGGGTCTCCTGGAGGGCTCCAGAAACATGCATAGCTGTGGGTCCCTGTCTGTTTATTTTCAAATGGCAGAAGAATGACGAAGTTCGTTCAGACCACATGTTTCAGAAGTAGGGAACAAAGAAGGCACTGTGGGCAGGGGCCAGACCACACCTTGCTTTGGGGGGCTTGCTCGCCGCAGCATGCCATCCAGAGGAGCCTGCCAAACAGCCACTGAGCCCTGGCGGGCGGGAGGGGCACAGCCACGTACCTGCTGCATTTGTGCACTGTCAGTATTGTCTGCACTTGGTCTGCCTCAGGGTAGACGGCCTTGGAGGTTACATAGGGACTGCTCTGAGGATCCCCCCGCCCACCCAGCTGTGAACATCAAGGGTGACCCTACCCCGGGCTAGGGGCTGGCCTGGGCCTCTGGTGCCCGAGGCCCTGAGAAGGGGATCCTGGAAGGAGGTCGAACTCTGTCTTTCCAGCTGGGCTCTGCGAAGCCCAGTTCTGTGCCAGGAGGCCCTGGCCCCACCCTGTCATTTTTCTCCCCAGCATTGCTGTGCATGGCTCCCCTCAAGAGGCAGCCCTTGGGCCAAGGCCCTTAGCCACGCATGAGTGTTCTGGCCCCGGATCCTCCATTGGGGGTTAAGCCGGCTCCTGTCTGCTACCCTCTGGAGCCCCCACTCCTGTCAAATTTGCCCCTGGGCCTGGCCTGTCCCCCAACCCATCTTGTTTGTGCCATAAAGGGTTGTTTCTTTGTGGGGAGGGGTGGCTGAAATGAATGCCCTCGGCTGTGTCCATCTCCTGAAAGTCCACTTGCACACTATCACCACTGGGGTGGAGTGCCCAGGGGCCTTTGGACCAAGGGACCCTGTTGCCTGCTCCTGGGCAGTGGTCTCGTCTCCTGACACGGGGCTTTTAGCATTTCTGAGGTTTGGAGATTAAGCGGGTTCTGTGCGATTTTTCAGCACATCCCATATCTTTTCTACGTTGAATGTCTGGATCTTTTCTTTTTGTGTGTGCGCGTGTCTGTGTGTGTGTGTACATATGTGTCCAGGTTTTGCAGGTGGTGGCGGTACACCGGAACTCGGGAGTGGGGCCCCAGTTGTTTCCCAGGCCAGTTGTGACGTCTTAAGTGGCACTGAGGCACGGCCAGGTCTGCACCTCCGCCCCTTGGCTGAGAGCATGGAGCCCTGCTCCTGGTGCCTCGTGTAGCCTTTCCAGACCAGCATGCAGTGACCGGAGGGTTGACTAGAAGTGGGTACTTTGTGGTGACAGACCTCCGTGGCACGTTCTCACACTCTCCCATTGGAAACCCGTGTGTTCTTCCAGTATGGAATGAGATTTTTTAGTTGCCCTATACAACTTTCATCCCCCGAGCCGGCCAGAGGTGTAAATTCTGAACTGCCTGTCCAGGCTCACAGGATCCAGAGTGCTGGAGGCAGGCTCCAGGCAGGCGGGCTGCATGCCAAGCAGGCCTGAGCTCCCCTTGCCAAAGGGCTGCTCCTTTGAGAATGGCATCCCCACACTGGCTGCTGAAGACGAAGCAGGAAGCGTGTTGTGCCTCCAGAGTGCTGGGCTCAGAGCAGCTGAGGGCTGGAGCAGCAGTCACGGGTCTTACTGGTGCCAGGTGAGTGTCCTGAGCGTGTCTGCTTTGGAGTGACCACCCCAGCGGAGCACAGAAGGGCCTGACCTCTACAGCTGAGAGTCCCGCACAACTCCCATGTCTCTGGCCCATGCCTCAGAACCATGTGTAGAGGGCAGGGCAGTGGCACAAGGTGCGTGGGACTGGGGAGCTCCCTGTGGGGACTGAAGGACTGCTGGGGCCAGTCAGGCACACAGGAGGCATTGAGGAGGGAGTGACCAGAAACGGTGGGCCTGCTTCTGGACTGGCCAGGGCTCTGTCCCAGCACCGGGGTGCTCAGCCCGCTGGTGTCAGAGGCCCGTGTGCAGTGCTGCTCCAGACCCCCGCCTGCTGTGTGTGCAGGAGTTGGTGCCCAGGAGCTGTCCTCCCCTGGAGGGTGGTTGTGAGGGGAACAAGGCGGGAGCTGGGGTCTGCCTGGGGCTTCTCGGCCTCCTGCCCGGTTGCCACCCTCTCTAAGATCTGACTGTGCTCATGGTCCGATGAAGAATCCCGAGGCCAACCCTAGCGAAGACTCGTGCTCCTGTGAGAGACTGGGCCCCCAGAGGTACAGGCCAAGCTCTTGGGAGGGGCCTCCTCCCCCAGGTCCTGACTTACCTGGTGGAGGAAGGAGCTGAAACTGTACATTGTCTCAATGCCTGTTTTTTATGTTTTCCTTTCACTAAGGGTTTTTAGTTTGGGTTTATTTTTGGTTGGGTTCGCACTAATCCTTTTCTTAAGATGCTGTGAGAACCATTTCATCCAAATGCCAAATAAATTTGTGTTCTGGAAGAGGTGTGGTCAGTCCTTGGTGTGACCCAAGTGGGGACGGGAGACTCCAGCCAAGTCGGGGCTGTGCGACCCCGTGGTGGGGATGGGCGGATGAAGGGATCTGTGCAAGCCAGGCCACACGTGGCTCTCCACGATGCCCCTGCTGGTTCTCTCTGATCATGGCCCTTTCAGTAATTTTCCAGTTTGTGGTGGAGAACAAAAGGGTGCCCAGGGGACTCAACCTCAGACAGGTCCTTGTGCTCACCTTCCTAACCCAGCATTCCTGGCAACTGGCTCCAGGTTGGGCATTGGGGGCCCAGGGGCTGGGTGGGTGAGGGGCCAGGGTTAGGAAAGGAACAGGGAGTCCCTTGATGGGGATAGGAGCCTTGACGACAGGTCCCTCATTCCTGAACACACCTGCTGGGGCGGTGAGGGGTCCTGAGTGCCATCAGCATTGCTGACAGCACCCCTTCCCCGAAGTGGGAAGAGCCTGGCCCTCTGGAGATTGGAAAGAGGTATCACCACCGCCCTCCCTTCACCCCACTGGCACAGTCATGCTCACATCCACAGGCACACACATTGCCAGATACAGAGCTCTTTCCAAACTGTCACCTTCCCAGTTACACCAAGGAACAGAGAAATCAGCCCCACTTTCCAGGAGAGCGAATTGAGGGAACGGGCTCAGGCCACAGTCTGGGGTCAGGGCCGTGGGAGAGCTGCAGCTTCCCAGATGGTGGGATGATCCCCCAAAGGAAGGTCTTGCCCCAGGTGTACAGGGGGCACACCTGTACAAGGGAGGCTATGGGGCAGGGAGTGGTCCCAGGCCCACAACAGAGGGGAAAGACTCCCTCCCACCCCAGTCTCAAAAGTCAAGAGCACTGGGTTTCAAGGTGCCCTCCTCCTTGATCTTCTCTCCTTGCTTGGTGGCTTTGGCATGTCACTCCTGGTCTCCAGCCTCCATTTCCTCATCTTTAAATGGGCATCCTAGCGTCACACCCATTCACTGAGAGAGTCTGTTTAAAGCGCTTCGCTCCAGTGAATGCCAGCGATTGTTGCTGGCACACGGCTGCAGCCCTGGGATCAGAGCCGGTGCCTGCTGATCTCAGACCTCTCTCTTCCCTGCTGGTGGCCCTGCCTGGACACCGCCCCCTCGGACCCTCTCTGCAGTGGCCTGCCAATGAGCCCACAGTTAGCCACACCCCTAGCCCACCCCACTAACAGCCGCCTCGCCTGCCCCACTGTCTTCTGGCACCTTCCAGTCCTCTGGAGTCTGTGGCTGCTGCACCATGCAGTCTCCGGGCTTTGTACTCGCCTTCCTCGCCGTGCCACTGGTGGTGTGCGGGGACTCAGAGGGTGAGCACCTGGACCCTGCCCTTCTGCTTCCTCATAGCTCCCCCTTCTCCTGCTAAGCCCTGCCACTGGGAGGTTTCCTTGGGGGAGGAGATATTGGGGTCTGGGACAGAAGAGCAGGGTCTGTGCTAGCCTCCTCTGGCCTAAGCCCTGCACCCCCATTCCTGGACCCTGGCTGGGATGGAGCTCGGAGAGGACTCAGATGGCTGTCCCTCATCTCAGTCCCCTGTCCACTGTCCGCAGGCACCTGGTGCTACGACTCCCAGGACCTGAAGTGTGGTGAGGACAGAGTGTCGTGTGATGCTGTGTGGGATGTCTTTGTCCTGTGACCACTAGACAGTCTGGTGCTAGTGTGACCCAAAAGCTGTGGCATGCTGAGCTGCTGTGGTCTCTGCAGGCTTCTGTCTGGAGTCCTGGGTCGCAGGGGCTGTCTGGGCACCAGGAGGCATGCGCGTGACCGTCCCCCTGCATGCGTGTCCAGGTCTGTTGCTGGTGTGACCTGGATCCTGCCACGTGTGCCAAGCTGTTCGTATCGGTGGGGCCTGTGAGCCTGCTGGTGTGGCCAGCCCATGTGCGAGCAGGGGGTACAGGTGCCCAGTGTGGGCATGGGACCGTCATGCCAGGAGACTCTCCGTTTCACCCCCGTTCCCTGTGGGGCAGTCTCCCTGCAGGTGACTGTGTGTCAGAGTATGGTCCAGACCAGGTGGTGCCTGCCTGCGTAAGAGTGTCACAAACATTGTGGTCCAGTCAGGTCGGCAGGGTGTGTGAGGCAGTTGTGATCTGTCTAGTTGTGTGTGGGATGGGGTGAGCAGGGATGAACTTCCTCAGGCTGGGCAATTCTCTGTATATGTGTGCAAAGGAGCACTGCCTTCCTCTGTGTACCCCCAAGTTGCCTCCCTGACCGCCCCCACAGATTCCTGGCCTTGTTCCCTCAGGCCCCACCCACTGGAAGGAGATGGCCCCTGCCTGTGGGGGCCCAGCCCAGTCCCCCATCAACATTGACCTTCACCTGGTCCAGCAGGACCCCACCCTGGGACCTTTCATCTTCCAAGGCTACAGCTCAGCACCTCCAGGCCCATGGACCCTGGAAAATGATGGCCATACAGGTCAGTACCCTGGGACCAGGACCCCCACAGACAGGAGCAGGAGCCCCCCTGGGAGTGGGAACTGCTGCTCCCCCCCACACACACAGGGATCAAAATCTCCACAGTCAGCACCAGAACGGCCACACACATTGGTAAAGACACTCTCAACAGGGGTCATGAAGCCCCATATACAGGGGTCAGGACCCCCCAACAATAGCCATTGCCCCCTAGGACCGGGAGTCAGGACATTCCCAGAAGTCAGAGCCCCCCCCCCCACAGCACCAGGATGCCTCAGAATTCATCACAACCCCCCAATATCACACATAGCTGTAATGGGTCCAAACTGCAGCCACAGGAGGGCCACCCTCTCCCCCATCCTTGCAGGGTGGATTATTTCCCCTGCAGTCTGCTGACCCACAGAGGGGCCTGGATACCAAATGAGGTCCTGATTCCATGGAAGCCCAGCCAGGGAGCAGACTGGCCCGAAGGGGACCTGTGCTGGCACCCTGGGCTCTAATAGCACAAGGGTGGGCAGGTGGGAGGAAAGAGAGAGTCACACGCTCCTCTACCCTCAGTGCTGCTCCACCTGGACACTGGCCTGCAGAGCCGCCTGGAGATTCGGGGCGCCGGGCTGCCCCTGCCTGCCTACCGTGCACTGCAGCTGCACTTCCACTGGGGAGGCCCTGGGCGAGCAGGCTCAGAGCACAGCCTAGATGGGCAGCGCCGCCCCATGGAGGTGGGCTTGGGCATGGGGTAGGGTGGTGGGAGAGCCCCGTGGAAGGGGCAGCTGGTACCTCTCATGATCTGTGCCTCTCCAGATGCACGTGGTCCACATGAACACGAGGCACCAGAGCCTGGAGGAGGCTCGAAGTCACCCTGACGGGCTGGCTGTGCTGGCGGTGCTGCTGGCGGTGAGGGAGGGACAAAGGAGCTCTGTGAATTCTTGTGCTCTGCAAAGGGAGCAGAGTGGGCCTGTCCAGTCTGGGGGGGGGGCTGTAGGGGGAGTGCATAGGGTTTGTAGGATTTAAAGGGTTCTGTGGGAGGATGGGGCCAGCCAGAGGTCTCCCAGCTACTGGGAGCCACTTACAGTCTCCCCTAGATCCCCTCAGAGTTCCCCCTTTGGAGGCCCGTCCACTCAGAGCCCCTCTCACTTGGAGACCCCTCCCCAGGAGCAGGACACTGACAATGCCAACTTCTCCGCCCTTGTGTCGGGCCTGAAGAACGTGTCTGAGCGCGGTGAGGAGCCACGGGGTCGCGGCCGGGGCTGGGGGTTGCTGGGGGCCTGGAGCGGCCCGGCACAAGGAGGTCGGTTCCAATCCCGCCTCCCCTCCCCCGCCCAGGGGTCTCGGTGAATCTGGCTTCCACCTTCCCGCTGGCCTCCCTGCTGCCGGGTGCCTCCCGCCTTTCGCGCTACTACCGCTACTCAGGCTCGCTGACCACGCCCGGCTGCCAGCCCGCGGTCGTCTGGACGGTCTTCGAGGACGCGGTACCCATCGGGCGCGCGCAGGTGGGGCCGCCACCCCTTCCCTGGGCGGGGCTGCCCTCCTCCTTCCGTCCCCCCCGCAGCCCCGGGCCGCCCACGTCTTGACCTGTCTCTGCCCCGAACCCTCAGGTGGCCCAGTTCCAGACTGTGCTCCAGGCCGGGCTCCCCGGTTCGAGCGCCGCACCGCTCACGGACAACTTCCGCCCGCAGCAGCCTCTCCGGGGGCGCAGGGTCTCGGCCTCTCCCGGCGCCTCCATCCGCGCGGCAGCTTCGGCCCCCGCCCCGCCCCTAGCCCGTGTGCACGGGGCTCTGCTGGGCCTGGGGCTCAGTTTGTGGCTCTGCCAGAGCCCCTAGGAGCCAGATTCGACCCCTTCCCGCAATAAACGACGCTCAGAGTGACCTTGCCCTCGCGTCCCTTGCGGGGTGGGGTGGGAGCGCACTGCCTCTCCCACGGAGGCGGCATTCCTGCCCTAGCCCCGCTGAGGCCTCGGTGTGCCGCACAACAGGGAGACCCCCGAGCCTCCCTCCCATCGCAACCAGTCCCAGATCCCCACCCAGAACACCCAGACCTCCTCAGATTCCTCTGAGAGGGAGAAGGTGCCCCATTTCCAAGGAGAAAAACTCGCAAGTCGTAGAAACACCACTTGCTAAAATCTAAGACTACACATTTTATTTGGAAAAAAAAACAAAACAAAACAAAACCAAGCTGGCTGACTGACCCCAGGCCATAGTACGGGCTAAAGGGTGACTTCAACGAACTGGTTCCAGGCTCTGCTGCAGGCTGTGCTAGGTGACAGCTAGTGAAATTGCACCTAGGTGACACCGGAAAGTTAGGCTGTGGAGCCTCAGTATAGGATGACACTTGCTGGAGAGCCTGTGGTGAGGCTAAGTGAAGGGTGACGTGTCCTTGGCGTCACTGTCCGCAGCGAAGCTAAGACTAGATGCCACTGTGCCAGGCAATGTTGTCCAGTGAGAGGCTGGGTCTGTCAGTAGAGTGAAGCTGGCCAGGGTCAAGCTAATGTCCAGTTGATGCCCTGTGGACCGCGGTTGTACATCCGGGCGTCATTGCCCTGAGTGAGGCTGTGTCCAGGTGACAATGTCCCAGCCACCCACATGTCCCTAACGTCTGTTGAGTAATGTGTGGGTCACACACTATCTCAGTGCTTGGCGGCTCTGCCTCCGGCCCAAGACCCCTAAGAAAAACAAACAACAAAACCCAAAACCACAGAACCAGAAGAAACCAACGCCCTCCCCTGAGGCAGACCCTTGGGCTCTCCCCGAGGCTCTCCCGAGACTGCTACACCCCTGACCCACACCCTTCTGCAGCTCTAAGGCCAAAAGGGGAGGCTCCACCCCTCCTCCTGCCCAGACTCAGGCTCCGGCTGCGATCACCGGCTGCGCGGAGCCATCCGCACTCCTCAAACGTGGTCGCTGGCAGTCCCGAGCCTCTGTGCGTCCCGACGCCCGCACCCCAAAGCCGCAGCGCTAGCAGGCGGCGTCTGAGGCCCCTTCTCCATCCACGAGGGTGGTGGATCTGTCCATACAAATATATCCCCCGAGGGCCCTTCCAGCACCGGGTCCCGGCAGCCCTAGGCGGGGCTGCCCTCAATCCCCGCCGCCCTGCAGGGCCCCGGGCGGCACCGGCGTCTTCTTGAAGTTCTTCCTGGCCGGGGCCCGGTTCGCGCCGCCGTCCGCAGGGCCGTCCGGGGCGTCGTCGGCGGGCCGCGCCACCGCGGCCAGGGCGTTCATGGTGCCGAGCGCCCGGCAGG